>NC_064639.1:116976291-117279321 GCF_023864345.2 Schistocerca serialis cubense | reverse complement strand
CGCTATTTGGTGCTCTCCCCCAAATCAACTAACCAACCAGTAAATCCATCTCGTCAACTTTGAAGATGAGATGAGGTTTACCAAAAACCCCAGTCAGCTCATACAAATTTCGATACACATCGAAAAATGCAGTCACAGTCTGCTGACTCATCCTCTTAGCTGTAGCTGTTAACAAGCCTTGTGGTTTTCGGAGTGATGAATCACTATGCCCCTTCGTAAACCCAGTAAACCAGTCTTTACCTGCAGTCATGTGGTCCATGCCTCAGGGACACATGATGTTGTTTGTCGTTGCTACTATTCGAATTTTTTCAGGAGTTCAGCCAGAACAGCTTGCAGCTAAGTCTTTCAACCTATAACTTAAACCCCCCTCTTCCTCTGCGCTGAATACAATCGGATAACCGTTTATGAGGTTTCTTTTCTCTCTTTGCCGAATCACGTTTCGAAATAGTTACCCGATCTTTAGGTGTCGAATAAGGAATTCTGAACAACGCAGCAGCTCGCCTCATACTCACGTCTCGGCCAGCAATGCTTGTTACTGTGTGTTTCATTTCTTCCTCGGACCATGAAGTGCTTGGCTTTTTCCTTTTCTGTGTACGGACCATCTGAAAAGAAACAGAGAAAATATGTACTCCAGAATTTTGCATTAAAGATCGATTAAACTAATAATTTGAAGGAGCGGAAATTGCCACACCTACATCTACATCTACATGGATACTCTGCAGTTCACACTTAAGTGGTTGGCAGGGGGTTCATCGAACCATTTTCATACTACTTCTCTACCATTCCAAGGGAAAAAGGAACACCTAAATATTTCCGTTCGTGCTCTGATTTCTCTTATTTTATTATGATGACAATTTCTCCCTACGTAGATGGGTGTCAACAAGATATTTTCGCATTCGGAAGAGAAAGCTGGTGATTGAAATTTCATAAATAGATCTCGCCGCTAAGAAAACCGCCTTTGTTTCAGTGACTGCCACTTTAACTCGCGTACCATATCAGTGACACTCTCATCCCTATTGTGCAATAGCACGAAACGAGCTTCCCTTCTTTGCGCTTTTCCGACGTCCTCCGTCAATCCTACCTGGTAAGGATCCCACACGGCGCAGCAATATTCCAGCAGAGGACGGATAAGTGTAATGTAGACTGTCTCTTTAGTGGGTTTGTCGCATCTTCTAAGTGTCCTGCCAACAAAGCGCAGTCTTTGGTTAGCCTTCCCCACAATATTATCTATGTGGTCTTTGCAATATAAGTTGCTCGTAACTGAAATTCCAAGGTATTTAGTCGAATTGACAGACCATAGATTTTTTTAACGTATACCCAAAATTTATCGGATTTCTTTTAGTACCGATGTGGATGACCTCGCACTTTTCTTTGTTTAGTGCCAATCGCCCCATACAGAAATTCTCACTAGATCATTTTGTAACTGGAATTGATTGTCTGATAATTTTACTAGACGGTAAATTACAGATTCATCTACAAATAATCGAAGGGGGTTGCTCAGATTAGCACGTAGATCATTTACGTAAATCAGGAACAGCGGAGGGCCTATGACACTACCTTGCGGAACGCCAGATATCACTTCTGTTCTACTCGATGATTTAGCGTGCATCACTACGAAGTGTGACCTCTCTGAGAGGAAATCACGAATCCAGTCACACAACTGAGACGATACTCCATACGCATTTAATCTTATTAATAGTCGCTTGTTAGGAACGGTATCAAAAGCCTTCTGTAAATCTAGGTATATGGGATCGATCTGAGATCGCTTTTCGACAGCAATCATTACTTCATGGGAATAAAGAGCTAGCTGTGTTGCACAAGAACAATATTTTCTGAATCCGTGTTGGTTGTGTACCAATAAGGCTTTTTCTTCAAGACGATTCATTATGTTCGAGTACAGTATATGCTCCAAAATCCTACTACAAATTGAGGTCAGTGATATGAGTCTGTAATTCAATCGGTTACTCCTATTTTCTTTCTTGAATATTGGTGTGACCTGTGCTACTTTCCAGTCTTTAAGAACAAGTGAGCGGTTGTAGATGATTGCTAAGAAAGGCGCTATTGTGTCTGCATACTCTGAAAGAAACCTGATAGGTATACCATCTGGACTGGACGACTTGCGTTTCTTAAGTGATTTGAATTGTTTAGCAGCACCTAAGATATCTACTTTTATGTCACTCATGCTAACAGCTCTTCTGGTTTCGAATTCTTGAATATTTACTTCGTCTCCTTTCGTGAAGGAATTACGGAAAACTCTATTTAGTAGCTCCGCTTTAATGGCACCATCATCAGTAACATTTGCATCGCTATCGCGCAGTGACGGTATTGACTGTTTTCTGCCACTGGTGTACTTTACATACGACCAGA
This sequence comes from Schistocerca serialis cubense, assembly GCF_023864345.2. Taxonomy (NCBI): domain Eukaryota; kingdom Metazoa; phylum Arthropoda; class Insecta; order Orthoptera; family Acrididae; genus Schistocerca; species Schistocerca serialis. Next base: position 117,276,954 of record NC_064639.1, on the reverse strand, counting down.
ATCTCTTTGGGTTTTCTACCATATTTTGAGACAATGTTTCATTGTGGAAACTATTAAAAGCATCTCGTATTGACGTCCACGTTTACAGCACGAAACAGCCCGATGTGCAGACATTTCGAAAGCCGCGCCAAATCAGACGTTTGTGGAAAAACCCCCAATGTTTGTTCACACTCATACTGCATTACCTATATTCTTATGCAAGTAACATCAACAGTTTAAAATTTCACTTTACTGTGTATAGTACACCTTACTTTGTTAGCGTTTGTTCTTCTGTCCTGTCAGCACTGCAACAGGGCCGGCCGCTTTGACCGAGGGGTTCTAGGCGCTTCAGTCCGAAACCGCGCTGTTGCTACAGTCGCAGGTTCGAATCCTGCATCGGGCATGGGTGTGTGTGATGTCCTTAGGTTAGTTAGGTTTAAGTAATCCTAAGTCAAGGGACTGATGACCTCACAGTAGTTAAGTCCCATAGTGCTCAGAGCCATTTGAACCATTTTACCGTAACAGGAAACAGCCGTGCTACAAGCACATCGGCGACAGACACACTGGCGCACACTACAGGCAGAACGGCCTTCACTCTGTCAGGGACATTTTCTATTTTAGGCGGTTTAACTCCATGAGCGGAATAGCCCCGCTGTACCGTAACACTGTGCCGTTCTTGGTCTGGCACTGTCGCATGATGTAAAACGGTTCAAATGGCTCTGAGCACTATGGGACTTAACTTCTGAGGTCATCAGTCAAGGACATCACACACATCCATGCGCGAGGCAGGATTCGAACCTGCGACCGTAGCGGTGGTGCGGTTCCAGACTGTAGTGCCTAGAACCGCTCGGCCACTCCGGCCGGCCGCATGATGTACTGACGCAGTATTACTGTATCAGTAATACTGAATATGTGAGCCGGCCGGAGTGGCCGAGCAGTTAAAGGCACTACAGTCTGGAACCGTGCGACCGCTACGGTCGCAGGTTCGAATCTTACCTCGGGCATCGATGTGTGCGATGTCCTTAGGTTAGTTAAGTTTAAGTAGTTCTAAGTTCTAGGGGACTGATGACCACAGTCGTTAAGTCCCATAGTGCTCAGAGCCATTTTGAACCATTTTTGAATATGTGAGGGCCGCTTAACTAACTAGCTAGGAGATAGCCGGTATAGTTGGTGCGTCTGTTGTCCTTACACTATTCGCCGCCCTGTGCATCTGCCAGAGTCCAGAGAGACGCTCTCGCCACTACGTAAGCCGCCTCCTAGCAGACGGCGCTCCCAGGAGTACCTCGCTCGCAGAAGGCGACCCGTTTCCGCGGCTCAGCCCGGGTGAAAGACCCGAGAGCTGGCGACGCTCCTTTCAGCCCGGAAGGCGCATAAATTTTTAACGGCCGCACGGGCGACCCACATCTCCGCAGCCGCCGCCATATTTTACGGCTGAGCCGAGCTCCACCTGACCGTACGGTGAACAGTGCACACGACACTCGCCGAAAAGTCTCTGTGCCGGCATTTATGTGTGGCGTCGAAAGTGCGAAGTAGACGCCATTTTCCGGACGCATCACATAAACAAACGCAAAGTGTGCAGAAGTTATCAAACTCATATTTAATGGCGTACTGGGTGACAGATTGATGAAATTAAACAGGAGAGCTTTGCGGAAAGCCGTATTGGCAGCAATGTAACCAATGCACCGCCAAAGTGAAATTCACCTGTGACATATTAAAGACGGCTTACGTCACTGTTACGTAATGAAATTAAGTCATTTGTGGTAGGGTCCGCTATACCACACCTCTTTTGCGTAACTGTAGCACAATTAATTGACTACGAGTAATTAATGGCCAGCTATAAAAATGCTTTCTGCATTTGATATAAGAACGAGTAACAAAAGCACACACAATTGTTCGTGAAGCTGCAAATATTTTCTGAGATAAAATCGTAATATACAGGGTGTAGGGGGTAAAAGCGAAGGTACTTTTATATGTGTTAACATAATATGTACACACATTGGTGTGTTTGTTGTTTTTTCCCTGCGTCGAACAGTATTCCTACAAACAGATCGCAAACTTTTACGACATACTTTTTTCTTCCTGCACGGTTGTACTGCACCTCTACGTGGACTACGCCTGTCAGTATATACTAACCGTTTTGCGTCCATGTGTCCACTCTTCAACACCTGACCTGTTGCCCTCAGGAAAAGAGTGAACGACAGGGTGGCTGACGAAAATATTGCTAAAATTCAGGATTTTTTTTCTCCGTACTGGAATACAGTAGCCAAATGGGGTCTGCTGCAAAGAAGAGAGCTTTTTTACTTGCATTTATATTTAAAAATATTAATATTTCCTCCGTGTAATTGGGATTTTCCCGAGGCAGCTATGAAAGGAGGTAGATAGACGGCTGTTGCTGTAACTCCTGTTGTCCTTATCTGAAACATGAAACTAACACATCACCCTGATCCTTACATATGTACAAAAACTGGCCGTTTTCGGACACCTCTTTTTTCGACGAAAATACTAAATATCAAAGTAAAAAATCGGCTACGATGAACTGAATTCAGTTTGATTCAAATGAGACCAAAAATGATTAAAATCACATGAAAATTGTAGCTTGGGAGACGACAACTATGGTTATGAGTCACCGAGCGGGGTGGCGCAGTGGTTAGCACACTGGACTCGCATTCGGGAGGACGACGGTTCAATCCCGCGTTCGGCCATCCTGATTTAGGTTTTCCATGATTTCCCTAGATCGCTCCAGGCAAATGCCGGGATGGTTCCTTTGAAAGGGCACGGTCGACTTCCTTCCCCCTCCTTCTCTAATCCAATGAGACCGATGACTTCGCTGTTTGGTCTCTTCACCCAAAACAACCCAATCCATGGTTATGAGGAAAAAGCGTTTAAAGTTTGACAAGTATTTATCACACACAAAAGGGACAAAACATGAAACTTATGGGATATCATCGATGCATGGTCCATAATAACTATCGCCCGGCTAGTGAATGGACGCTTTCTGCTACTTTGACTTGATAAGTCCTCATTTTCATCCTCAAAGCTTTTTTTCGTCGCTGAGCGAATCGCTAATGCCGTCTCTATCTTCAAAGAATCGGAGCATTCCATCTCCGATTTTCATTTTAATGGCATTTCCCATGTGCATTAAATCTAGAAAATACCATATAAAAGTAATTTTCACTTTACACCGAACAATGAAAACACTCGTAAAGAGACCATGCTCCGGGAGCACGCACTGACACACACATTAACCGCTTTTGTATGGAGGCCAGCACGTCCGTCCCTAACACAGACGCAACCTCTAAACTAGATGGTCGACTTTGTCTGATTCATACAACTTACGGCAGTCGGAAATCATCAGCAGACTCCTAAGTACACAAGCTTCGTCATAGTAACACCGCAAATGTACTATCCCACTTCCAACGACACCAGAAAAACTCATCATGCCTACATGCATTCGTGTCGCGTATGGCATCAACGGTTAATTGCAAAAGACGGCAGTGTGGCAGGTGATACCGGCTGACCACCGCTTCAGCACTAGTCGGTGAGCAAGGAGAACTGGCCACCTCCACAGTATCCCTATGGCTCTTCAGGGAAACTTCTGTCAGTCCCCACCACAACCGTAAACAGCGCAGCGCACAAGACGAGGCGGAACTTGACACCCCCGCGACTCACAATATATATATATATATATATATATATATATATATATATATATATATATATATGTGTGTGTGTGGTGTGTCAATTAAGACAGTTCACCCCAAGTATATCCAGAATGCGTAAATACCAGGTGATCAAAAAGTCGGTATAAATTTCAAAACTTAATAAACCACGGAATAATTTAGATAGAGAGGTAAAAATTGACACACATGTTTCGAATGACATGGGGTTTTATTAGAACAAAAAAAAACAAAGCTCACAAAATGTCCGCAGATGGCGCTGGACAGCAAAACTGCTACCGTGACGGGTGAGAGGTATGCTGACATGTTACAGAATCGCATCATCCCCAGCCTGGCTGATAAACACCTGCTGGAACGTACGTTGTTTATGCAGGATGGCGCTGCACCCCATATTGCTAGACGCATAAAAGAGCTCTTGCGCTCGTCGTTTAGTGATGATCGTGTGATCAGCCGCCACTTTCGTCATGCTTGGCCTCCCAGGTCCCCAGACCTCAGTCCGTGCGATTATTGGCTTTGGGGTTACCTGAAGTCGCAAGTGTATCGTGATCGACCGACATCTCTAGGGATGCTGAAAGACAACATCCGACGCCAATGCCTCACCATAACTCCGGACATGCTTCACAGTGCTGTTCACAACATAATTCCTCGACTACAGCTATTGTTGACGAATGATGGTGGACATATTGAGCATTTCCTGTAAAGAACATCATCTTTGCTTTGTCTTACTTTGTTGTGCTAATCGTTATTCTGATCAGATGAAGCGTCATCTGTCGGACATTTTTTGAACTTTTGTATTTTTTTGGTTCTAATAAAACCCCATGTCATTCCAAGCATGTGTGTCAATTTGTACCTCTCTATCTACCCGTGATTTATTCAGTTTTCAAATTTATAATGACTTTATCACCCGGTATTTCCAGGCCCGATTTTCAAGTGAATTCCTGATGATCCCAAGTAAGTTTTATCGTTTATTGTCACCTAATTACGACACCACTTCGTTTTTCTGATGGAACTATATACTTTTTTCCTGTCACGCTACACAGAAGCTTCTAAGAGAACTTCAACGTCATAACATGTATGTGTGCCAAACCACTGTCCCACCGTCAGGAGAAGCGGTTCCAGAAATGTCAGCTCTGTTATATCAAATTTAAGCAAGTGTCTAACTTTGGTACGGTTCATGTATGTACTATCACGGCTGTCATACCAAGTGCTCAGAACGTTGACCTGGAGCATTGTTACAACCTAAAAAGTGATTCTGGAGGAGTAACACTGGACACTGAATTTCATCTGGAGTATTTCTTGCCTTCAGATGTCGTCGGTGTTTCCCAATAGACCCCTTATTTTAATTTTCACTACATGCAAGTGTAGGCGTGTTACGTTTAGAGAGTGTGTAAGTCACGTTGCGTTTTCTGAACAACCCTTCCAAAGCTCTACAAATGCGCTCTTAAAAGAGTCTGTCATTACATGTGTGGAATGGGATGGACATCCGTCATGTTGGTACAACAATCATTGCAGTGTGTCAAGTGGGATGTCTTCCAATTACTGCGGCAGCAGCATAACATAGGAACCCGATATACTTGAGTATATTTAGATTCCAATCAATAAGAAAGGAACAATCATGTGAGTGTTAAAAAACATGCACCGAACATTGACAGACCAAAAGAGTTGTTTTTATGCACTTCTTTAAGTCAGGGTTGATTTTCAGCTGACGATTAGTGCACCTTGCGAAGACTGACTTGCTCATGGTTTGTAAACGACACTTCTTCCTTGTAAAAAATTTTGCACAGATACCCTACATCATTTTATACTTCTCGTTGATAACATTATAAGGACTGCAACCAGTTCTGGAACTCCTTGCTACGAAGCTATAGATCCAGCGAAATGTGAAGACTATTAAATGTGATGGAATGTAGTGGTCGCAGAACACTAGTTGCGTTGATGCATCTCGTACTTCCGAAATTCCTCTTAGTGACATGTTTATTCTGTGTTACTGCTGCTAAAAACTTAGTGTCATTTTTCTTTACTTGATCTTCTTTTTTTGTAGTATTTTATCCTCCACACTTCCAGTTTCTAGAGCTATTTTTATAATGTTTGCGAAAGCAGATCGTGAGCGCTTGGCACGATCCAGACACTCTTCAACAGAGAACCACAGCGCTGCTCTCATAGTTTGGCGACATTCGCCGTAAATGGCATTCACATTTTCGACTGTCGTATCAATACCTTTGCAGTCGTTTCAATACCTTTACGAGAGTTATGTATTGCTAGAACAGCAGAGCACAGATTGATGAACTTCAAGTGCACAGGTAAACTCAAGAACTGTACCTGAGTTACGAGATTGAATACATCTAGTATTAATGTAATAGGGCAGACGTTTGTGGAACCTCTTCTCCTGACGGCGGGATAGTGGTTTGCGGCGATTTTATTTTGGTACAGTTTGAGCAAGTCCCATACACGTTTGTTGCTGAGGTTCTCTTAGAAGCTTCTTTCAGCCGCAACAGAAAAAGTATATTGTTCCATTAGAAAAAAATAGTGTCGTAATCAGAGAGTATAAACAATGAAAATAACTTCAGAACGTCAGGAATTTCGCCTTATTGTCCTCTACGGTGCAAACTGTACCTTTATACGAGGGGCGTTCAGAAAGTAAGCTCCGATCGGTCGCGAAATGGAAACGACTATGAAAATCCGATAAAGCTTTGCACAGATGTGTTGGGTAGTGTCTCTAGTATAACCCCTGTTAGCATCACGTCGCTCTTCTCATTTCTGAGCTCGCAGTGAGTGCGTAAAGATGTCTAGAAAATAGTGTCTGCGCCAAGTACGAGGGCCTGGTGAGAAATTTCGCCTGAAGCTATGCAGCTAACATTACATAACTGTCGTGCTGTTTCTTCTTCAAGACAATTCTCAGCCGCATTCTGCAGGGGCAATGAAGATGCTCCTGCATCGTTTTCAAATGGAAATTTGAGGTTACCCACAATACAGTCCGCAATTGTCTCCCCCTGAGTTTCATCTCTGGTCACATGAACCGCTGTCTTTGAAGACAACATTTTGACACAGACTACGAGGTGCAGGCCAGCGTGGAGAATTGGCGGAAAGCACTGGCGGCTGCCTTCTATGATGAGGCTATTGAAAAGTTGGTACAACGCTATGACAAAAGTCTAAGTCAGAACGGCGACTATGTAGAGAAGTAGCTGAAAGGTGTAGCTAATTGTTACAAGTAAAACACTTCTGATTTTCACTGTGGTTTCAATTTGGCAATCAATCGGAGCTTACTTTCTGAACAGGCCTCGTATTTATTCGTTCTGGACATACCAGGCCTTATGGGTATAAATGCAGATATTTTTATTGGTTGTACTGAACGGCATCATATCAGTATACTTCGTTGGCTGACTAATACGAGGGTTGTTCGGAAGATAAGGAACGATCGGTCGCGAAATGGAAACCACAGTGAAAATCAAAACTGTTTTCTTTGCACATTTAGCTACACCTTCCAGGTACTTCTCTATGTAGTCGCCGCTCCGACTTGGACATTTGTCGGAGCGTTACACCATCGTCATAGAAGGCAGCCGCCTGTGCTTTCCGATAATTCTCCACGCTGGTCTATAGCACATAGCCTCCGCCCGAGTGTTGTCTTCATATCCAGTGTTTCAGGTGAACAGAGACTCAGGACGAGCGAATTAGGTCTGTGTTGTGGATGACCGAACACTTCCCACTGTAAAGGCTGCAGGAACGTCTTCACTGCCCCTGCAGAGTGCGGCTGAGAATTGCCACGAAGAAGGAAATGCGTGGCAGTTGTGTTAGGTGGGCTGCATTCATTAAGGCGAAGCCTCTCAGCGGGCGCTCCTACTTGGCGGAAGACATCGTTGTTCTCGGCACCTTTGCTCGCTCACAGTGCGCTCACTATTGAAAAGAGCGTCTTGATGCGATCGACGTGCATACTAGAAACACTGCCCAAAACATCTGTGACAAGCCTCATCGGATTTTCACAGTGGTTTCCATTTCGCGAACGACCTTTCCTCACTTTCTGAATAGCCCTGGTAATTACAGCTATTAGAGGTAGTATGTCTTTAGGTTGGTGTGTACCTCAAGTACAAGTGACAATAGCAAGTTATTAATGTTTATTTTCTCCTGCCCTGGAGCTCAGGTGTTGAAGGGTGGACACGTGGATGCAAAACGTTATTCTACACTACCAGGTGTAGTCTACATAGTGGCACAGTTACGACAGTGCAGAATAAGTGAGGTAGTAAATTATAAGACATGTCTGTGGGAAGACTGTTAGACGCCGACAGAGAACAACACACACCCTTAAGTGAGTTATGACGATGATGATGATGATGAGGTCCCATACTCCGAGGAGGGTAGGGGACAATGCGGGAGAATTGCACTACTGACTTGGCAAGGTCCAAGTGGAGAAGGTTTGCCATTCCCTTCCTCTGACCGTAATGGGAAATAATGATAATTATGATGATGATAACGACAACACAACAGTCAGTCATCTCGAGCCAGGGAAAATCGCTGACCCCGTCGGGAATCGAAACCGGGATCCTGTGCGTGGGAAGTGAGAACGCTACTGCATGACCACAATCTGCGGACCTTAAAGTGAGTAGATATTAATATATCGATGAATATAGTAACTGCACTTATATCCCTAACACCCTGCATTTGGGGTGGCATGTCTTAGCTACCGCACCGTGTGTGAGTTAATGTACGCTGATGGATCAAAACATTATGACCACTGCCCACCTTAGGGTCAAATGCTGTGTAGAGGAGTTGCGAGGATGTGAGCCAGGAAGGAAAGTGTGTAAGCAGAGAAGCGGTGAGTGAGGAATCCTTCTAGCGACGACAAGAATAGCAAGTGGAGAATCCACTGTAATGTGTGACTCTGAAATACGACAGACAGTTAAGGCCCAGCACCTGGGAACGAGCGTCTCTGAACTGTAGAAGATGTTAGACTGTTCGCATCCTACTGCGATGAACATCTAGGGAAAGTTGGGAGGTGGCAGGTTTGGTCGATCTGTAAAACACGATAGGCAACAGTCTGTTGCAGATCTGACTTTAGAGTAAACTGCTGATATTTCAGAGCAGTTCGAGTGTTTCGGAGTACACCGTTTAGCGCGCGTTGTTGAACATGGGGTTCTGCAGTAGTCGGCCATTACATGTTCGCATGTTGACTCAACTACATCGTCAATTATGACTGCAGTGAGCACGCTATCATCTACATCGTCAATTATGACTGCAGTGAGCACCCTATCATCGATATTGGACTTTGGATAATCAAAACGCGTCAAGATGGATAGTCATAACCGGATACTACGTCATACAACCGAACGACTGCTTGAAACATTCACCATACCTCAGACAAAGCAGGACAGTGTTGTCAGTGTTATGTTATAGCCTATGGGGGACAGTCACTTGGTTTTCCGTGGGACTTGTGGTAATAATCGAAGGCACAATGATAGCTCTCGTCTACATGTAAACCATTGGGAACCACCTGCCTCTCTCCACACTTGTCATCTTTCCTAACGGTCATAGCGTCCTTCATGAGATAAGTGCCTGTGCTACAGTGACTGTAATTTTATCTCATAACTTTTCCATGGGTACATGCTTGCATCCAAATCAACAATATGGGGATTGTGGGTCCGCCTTGATGCAAAACAGAAAAGCGTAGTTTTAATACGTTATAAACCATTGTTACATAGGTACTGTTTGTTTTTTTAAATATTGTTTTCTGTGAATACTTTCATGGTACCTTATACGTTACAGGATGGTTTCAAGATTGTCGTCGCTGTTTGCTGCATATTTTTTGTGTTTTTCTGTTGCCGTTTTTGTCGGCGTACCTCATGTCCTGCAACTGTATGAGCAGCTGTTAGTAAACAATACGCTCACATAAATTCACGATTTCGTACTTGTTTTCTAACAGGTGGTAACACAGTTGCAGATGATATGAAGTATGGCGAGAATAACGGCAGCCGAAAAACACAGAAAGTATGCAGCACACAGCTACAACAGACATAAAACCATGCTGTGACCTCCAGTAAATAAGGTATTAAGAAAGTATTCACAGAAAACAATATTTAGAAAACCAGCAGTACATATGCAATTATGGTTTACAATGTTTTGTAACTACGCTATTTCTGAATGTTTTAGCATTAAAAAACCCACTGATGATGGCGATATTTGTCAGTGAAACTAGTTTGGGCAAAAAATAAATAAATAACAAAAGTGTTTTGCATCAAGGCGGACTGACGATTCCCGTATTGTTATTTTTGTGCTGCAGTGGTTTGATAGGCTTGGTACTGAACTCAAATTGATGTCTTGGCAACGAAATTCGCCTGATCAGAACCTGATGGAGCATATCATAGGTACGGTCATCTAATGGAAATGTAGGACACATTGGTAAAAAAATGTAGAACATTTGTCAAAAATGTAGGACATTATCGCTCAATGAAAAAAAATTATGTAAATTTCAAATTTAAATGCTATTTATAATACCCACAGGCATATATATTAATATTTTTTTAAAATTCTGACACATACAATGTTAAATGTGATAATCAACAGCAGTCAGTTATATTTCTCCGAAGAACTAATCCTGTGCAAAACATTTAGCTTTCTTGAAATATAATCAAAAAATTCCAGACAACTGAAGTTTTTAAAATTATACTTTACAAAAACAATACCTTCGACCGAATCAATAAATAATCTGTTCCTTTCATCTGTCCGCTGTTCTCTTATTAGTGAAAATACTTTTTCTTTTCTATTCCTATCCCTACTAAAGTGTCTCGAACATATAATGATACTGTTTCTGGACTTTCATATGATGTAGTTTTAATTTCGATTACCTTTGTCTGCATACCGCCAGGTTTAAGGTCAAAATATTGTATTAAAATAGGGAATACTTTCTAGGAAACATGCTTACTGCTGTCGGTGCTAACCCCAAAAAAAGAAATTTCTTCTAGACGTTGTATCACCAAGTCGGCAGAATGCGCGGCTTAAAATCGTTTATTAGGGGAGCAGAGCCTTTAGGAGTAAAGGCAATTGGCAGACAGTGTTGGCCGCCAAAGGCGGGGCGCGGCCGCTGGTATCGGGTGCAGGCAGGAGCTGGGGTCTCCGGTGGCTCATAAATTATGCAGCGAGCAGACAAGAGTTTGGCGGCCCGCGGTCATTGACCCCGCGCGGCCCACCTGTGTGAACCCTCCTTCCCCAACTCTCTCGGCTCCAGCTGCAGGTTGCTGCTTTCACATTCCGTGAAAATTTAGATCTTCTATTGCTGCTGAGAAGTTCGAACTGTCGGGAGTGCAGGGAAATGATGTACCACAAAAAGAACAACACTAAATTTCCCTTGCCAGATAACCCTCAACTGACACGAGATCCTTACCTATAAAGTAGCCAGCTGAAAATTTGCAGAATATTATACTGCTGCCGCGGAACAGTTCTGTTGTATTTACATACCTCGGGTGTTTGTTAATAGAAGCCGTCTACATCGCTTAATACAAACTAAAGTTACAGTTTCAAAACGCTGTAGAAAGGGAACCACTGCTCAGAACAATGCCAAGTCTGACCAGGATGTTATTGACGCTGAGGGAAACGTCTTGGAACAAAAAGCTTTTAGCTGCTGGTAAACTTTTCGGGATGTGAGGTCGTGGTCCAAGGAACTCTTCCGTTCCTGACGTTTCGTCCAGGACTGCGCTGGACATCTTCAGAGACGGTCTTCTACTGAGTCTTGCCGACTGACTGGTCGGACGTCCGAGTGCATCATATATACTGTAGGAAAGGGGCGTGGTCGAAGTAACATGTGATGAGCAGAGATAATCCTTGTCAAAGATAAAACTTAAGTATCGATTATCGTATTGTCAAAGAGAAAATTTTCTAGCGATTCTGCAAACCTACTGTCCATATGTCGCTAAGTTTCATTGCCTCCTCTTTTCTATTAAAATTATCCTGATGCTTATGAATTTCAATGACGTCTCTGCATAATCTGAAGTTCATGCTCTTGCGGTAGCGTTGTCGCTTCCCGCACACGGGGTCCCAGGTTCGATTCCCGGCGGGGTCAGGGAGTTTTTCTACCTCGAGGTGACTGGGTGTTGTTGTGTCATCATCATCATTCATCCCTATTACGGTCGGAGGAAGGCAATGGCAAACCACCTCCACTAGAACCTTGCCTGGTACAGCGGTGCGGGTCTCCCTGAACGCACCCTACACTCCTCGGAGTATCGGACATCATCATCATCATCATCATCATCATCATCATCATCTCTACATAGTCGTGGATAATAATTTGACGTTGTAGATACAATTTATGTTTCAGAAAACTTCGCTTCGGTGTTTCCTGACTGAAGAGCATGCTCTGCTATAGCTGCTTTCTATATTTTTCCTAGTCGGTAAAGACTTTTCTCTCTCTTAGCCGTGTATTTACGCTCCTCTTAGTAGTTCCAATATAAACTTTACCACATGTACATGGAATTTTGTATACACCACATATGGATAGAGGAGGGCGTGTATCCTTCACAGATCGGAATACTTGACTTATTTTCTTTGTTGATATAAAGACCGGTCTGACGTGATGTTTCTGTAAAATGTTAGCGATCTGGTCCGTTACTTTTTTAATAAAAGGGAGAGAAAGAAAACGTGACGGATCAGATAGGTAAGATTTTACAGAAATGGTCCATGGTCATTCAGTGTTCATTTCGACAAGCGCAAGAAATTCCATAGCGATCGCTTATCTTCTGGCAGATCATCAAGAAAAAACTCCTGAACGTGGGTGTTTTGGTATGGACAGCGATGCAGGATGTTTCGCAGGATTTTACGCATGGTGCTCGCAGACATGTCCAGTGTTCGGGCAGTTCCCCGTGCACTGCATGTTAGCACTCCAACGCTCGACCCCTCCTGCATTATCGCGGCCACGTCTGCGACAGACGTCTGATCAACTCCTTTCCTCCCTCGGGCACACTGCACTTCAAAAGAACCTGTCTTTTCCAATTCTGTAATCATGTTCTCTAGATCCTTAGCACACGTCGGACCAGTGCATTTTTTCATACCCTTGAGTGTCCGGAACTTCCGCAGGGCAAGCGGTACACACTCACCGTTGTTGTAAAAGACCTTAACCAGGAACAGGCGGTCCTTTTTGGAGACAGTCACATAAGGAGTCTCGGACGGAAACGGAGGAACAGCCGCGCGCCGTGCGGCTCTTCGTATATTGATCAAATTTTCATTAATTTTTTTTTTGTTCCATGACGCTTCTCCCTGAGGCAATAATACGTTGTTGAAATTTAACGTCATTCTGAGCAATATTTCTCATTCTACATTGTTTTGAAACTGGAACTTTAGTTATGGACACCCTATATTACTTTATTTATAACTTCGTTTCGGCAATTGCCATGATTAGATCAATAATTAGAACACGTATAACAACAGTAAATACGAGGGTCACTCCAAAAGAAATGCACATTATTTTTGTAAAAATACAGTTTTCATTCTGCATGTGTGAAAGTTTTACAGTGTGTAGATACATCCTTCCCGCTTGTTTTCAAACTTAGTTCAACCTGTTCCCGTGAGTGGCGCCGTCACAGCATGTCTTCAAGATGGCTGCTAAACTTGACGTTCGTCAGAAGCAACATGCTGTCATTGAATTCCTGTGCTGTGAAAACGACACAGTGGGAAACATCCACAAGAGGTTGAAAAAGGTGTATGGAGATGCTGCTGTCGATCGCAGTACAGTTAGTCGGTGGGCAAGCACGTTATGTGATGAAAGTAGGCATGGCAATATTGAGGACTGTCCTTGCACCGGCAGGCCTCGTACTGCACACACTCGAGACAATGTGCAGAGAGTTAACGAATTGGTGACTGCTGACAGACGCATCACAGTGAACGAATTGTCATGTTACGTTGGGATAGGGGAAGGAAATGTTTGCAGAATACTGAAAGTGTTGGCGTTAAAAACGGTTTGTGCACGGTGGGTTCCCAGGATGTTGACAGTGGCTCACAAAGAAACAAGAAAGACGGTATGCAGCGAACTTCTAGAACAGTACGAGAGTGGTGGAGATGAATTTCTTGGAGGAATTGTGACAGACGATGGAACATGGCTCCATCATTTTTCACCAGAGACGAAGAGGCAATCAATGGAGTGGCATCATGCAAATTCACCCAAGAAAAAAATTCAAAACTACACGGCCACATGTCAGTCAAAAATCCATGGAAGCGATCACAAAACTCGGATGGACAGCAGTGAAGCACCCGCCTTGCAATCCTGACCTGGCTCCATGTTACTATCATCTCTTTGGGAAACTGAAAGACTCTCTTCGTGAACAAGATTTGAAGATGATGACTCCCTTGTGCACGCTGCCAAACAGTCGCTCCAACAGGTTGGTCCAGAATTTTACCGTGCGGGTGTACAGGCGCCGGTTCCAAGATGGCGTAAGGCAGTTGAGATGGATGGAAATTATGTGGAGAAATGAAAATATTGTTCCTAAAAGATGTATCTACACACTGTAAAACTTTTAAAAATGTATAATAAAAGATGGATTAAAAAATTAGTGTGCATTTCTTTTGGAGTGACCCTCGTATATCTGTTGCGTTTCCTAATTGCCCCTCTCTAACTTCAGGGTGCACGTAAACAAATATACAATATATTTCTGTGCGAATTATAAGGTGAAGTTACACATTGAGCAACTAGTCAAGATTTTGTATTCGTCTAATATAATTTTGTTCGAGGAGTCATGGCTCAAACTGATTAATGGTGACTTTTGTGCGAAATTCGTTGACGTAAATCTAGTTGTTAGATCGATGTTAACTGAGCAACTGCGTAAGAATAATTACTGAAATTTTGTGAATGAATTTAATTTGAATGACTATGAGTTAGTAATCATGAGAGTAGAATCGTTTATTCTCTATTAAATATTAATTCTCGATAGTATAATAACTCTGAATATAGCATTAACATTTTTCACATGGACTATTATACCTGTTACATATATCAAAAAGAAAATCATACTCGTTTTCCAGTGTTCTGTTATATTCCTGGTACTGTGCTTATGCGTTATTTATAGTAGTTTGCCCACACGTATGCAGGTGGTGTGTGTATGCGTATGAATGTGGTTCTGTAACTTTGGTAGGCTCCCTGTTACGTATGCGTGTTATCAATTAAAACACGCCGCACTTTTCTCGGTCTCGTTTCGAATATTCCCTTAAATAAAGTGACAAGTCTGCAATTTAAAAATTTAGTCCTACTTGGAATCATTTCCCTTACCAATATTTTCTGTGGCGTGCAACGTACCACAACAAAACCGAATATGATGGTAAAAACATCTGCTGGAGGTACATATCCCATTAAATTCTGATTTTTAGCTAGCAAGGGCATGAGTATGCTACTTCTTCTTCTTCCGTGTCCGGATGCACCAATTATATCTTCCCTTCCCAGAAATTAGCAACGTAGATTGCTTTGTCATTGACTTTCAAAATATCATCTTTAGTGCATGTCATAGACATATCTGGGCAGATCAGTAGGTGGTCCAAGTCCTGTATTGCTCCGCATTCACACCTGTCGCCATCACTGTAACCCCATTTAAATAGGTTTGATTTGCACCCAGTTACTCCAGTGCGCAGCCGGTTTAATGACCTCCAAGTTGTAAAAGGTAGTTGAAATCCTGCAGATCCCTCCTCAAGTAGATCCATTGTGGAGTGTGGCACCATTTCTTCCCAAAGAGATAGCCGCCTTGCGGCGGGTTTGGTGGCGAGCTCTTCAGTAGTTTCAATGAAACTCCTGCGGGATTTCAGCCGGACACGTTGTTTTCGGTGCATATGCAACGGGTGTCGAGGATCATTCTTCTGTTTTGATCTTTCGATCTCGGCGGCTACTTGTCTGCGGATAGTGGGTGGTGCTATGCCTATGATGGGGTAAATGATGTCTGTGGGAGTTGGTTTGAGGCATCCTGTGGCAATACGTACAGTTTCGTTTACGGCGACGTCAACTTGCTTAGTGTGAGCAGAGTTCCTCCAAACTGGCGCCGCATATTCCGCTGCTGAGATACTCAGCACCAGACCCGTGGTGCGCAAAACATGTGGTTGAGCTCCCCACGATGAACCTGTTAGCTTCCGCAGTATGTTGTTCCTGGCACAGACCTCTTTTTTAGTGTTGTGACAGTGCTGCTTAAAAGTAAGTGCTCTGTCCAATGTTACTCCCAGGTATTTTGGGCTGTTTGTATGTTTCAGCTCTTCCCCTTGCCACATGACTCGGAGTTTCCGTTTGGCTTGTTTGTTCCTAAGATGGAAGGCGGATACTTGAGATTTACTAGGGTTTGGTTTGAGATTATTGCCGTCGTAATAGGTAGCAAGTTCTGTTAAGGCTCCTGTGAGATTCTCCTCCACTTGTTCAAAGGTTTTATCCTGTGTGGCCACTGCTGCATCATCAGCATATATGAACATTCGTGTCCGGCGGCTGATGGGAAGATCATTGGTATAGATGTTAAATAATATTGGAGCCAAGACACTACCCTGTGCAAGTCCATTTTTCTGTGTCCCCCAACGGCTGTTTTTAGATTGTAAGGTTACATAGTAGCGTCTGTTTTGTAGCAGACATTGCACGAACATAGAAAGGGTGTAGTCCTTAGTGACATTATACACTTTCTGGGTAAGCAACTTATGGTTAACTGTGTCATATGCAGCACTGAGATCCAGGAATGCGACCCCAGTTACTTCTCCTCTCTGATAGCCGTCTTCGATGTACTGTGTGAGATTAAGAATTTGGCCACAGCATGATTTTCCTGGTCGGAATCCAGCTTGTTCGTTAATGAGGGCTTTGTCCACATAATCACCTATGCGTTTGAGGACCATTCGCTCCAGCACTTTAAATAAATGACAAAGCAGTGATACAGGCCGGAAATTTTTAGCTTCAGCTGGGTCTTTCCCTGGTTTTAGTAATGCAATAACCCGAGCTTTCCTCCACAGTTTAGGAATTTGCATTGTTGTAATACAGTTATTCATTAGCTCTAGGATCCATGCTTGTACTCCCGGTCCAAAATGTTTAATTTGCTCAGATCTCAGATCGTCGAGGCCAGCGGCCTTATTGTTTTTCAAATCATTGATGGCATCTTGTAGCTCCTGAATGAAGAACGGGCGAGCTAGAAAGCTAATCTCCTCGTTCAATTTTCTTTTAATTTTGCCATTCCTGATCTTCCTTTTAGTTTTTCCGTTCATGAGTAGTTGGTGAGCTATCTGATCAGGTGTAACTTCACTGTAATTTGGTTGTGGTTCTGTTGGGTCGTTGTTGAGACTTTTGACCAGTTTCCATGCCTTCCTACTGCTGTGCTTCATGTCCGTCTCTTGTAGGAGGTTGCACCACTTTTCCTTTCTCGCTTCGGAGATACCAGACATCAGTGCCTCACCTGCCTGGATCGTTTCCTCTGAGAAGGGGTCCTTATTGTATAGTTCTTCATACTTTTTCAGAGCTTGCTTGCTGCTACCATTTAGTCCAGCGATATACTGGGTGCGGCACCCTCTTGGTATGCGCCGTCGAGAGATTTTCTTGACGAGTATGCTACAAACCACAGACTATGGAATGATCGTAGTAGACGTGCATTAATACCATATCATGCAGTACATGTGTATAGGTTTTTGTACGTGTGATATGTTGCATAAATATGTAGCCCTATAAACACTGTCTAAAGAAAATATGGCATCCTTCTCAAACTTGGGCGCTCCATGGCCTCCAAGCCATGCTTTATGGGTGAGACTGCGTGGAGGTTCACCAAATGCGCTGTGCTCTAAAAAATACCATGGAGAGACTGCTGATTCCGATGCTCGTAGAAACTCCTACAGCACAAAACGGGTTCTCTCCACCGTAAAACGTACTGCTGGTGTTCTTGTTGCGAACTGAGCCAGAAAGCCTCGATAACGACTCTCCAGAGACCAATGCTGTAGCGGTTTTCTAGTCGCTATGGAACCCTTGGCGCCTGTTAAGTTCCGGCAGGGCAGTTGACTGTAGGGCTATTTAGTCGTAAATATTCTTGACGTATATGGTGATACGTACTAGCACTGTTTCTTTGGAACAGAGTTCATAGCAGCCTCTCGTCCAAATATAAACAATCGGGGTAAGAGATATAAGGCAGTTCTTTGTTATGTAGAGGGAATATGTTTTGAATCCGGCCCTCCCAACATTAATGTTTAGTTTTAGCAAATTGCTGTCAGAATGCGTTGGAGCAATAGGGAATTTTCGTTATTGGCACATCGTCTTAACCAAAGACGTGATAAATACCGTCGTGTTACGTACACATACACTCTCTTTTGCAAAACTCGATAGTGTACTACTCATAAAATACACCACATACAATTCTAGTTTTCAAAACATGCAAGACATAACATATGGCTTAAAATAAATTTTTCTTATTTAGAAGCAGATACAGAAGCTTTATCTTCTTCTTTCCAGAACTTTGCTTGTGGTTAATGTATATTTTCGATTTTACTGTTCTTCATCCATACCTGCATGTGTAAAATACGACCCATTGTGAGGTGGATGCAACTTCACACCTTTCTTTTTTTCTTGGGACCTTTGTCCTGCTTGAACGCGGGATCGGCCGTGTTACTATTGATTTGGTAGTGTTAGCTGCAGAGAGTAGCCGGATGTCCTTTCTGACACCACCCCGAACCCCTCGGACGGAATTAGTGTACCCCAGCTCTATGTGTATAGTGTAAGCCATGGAACAGTGCGAACGTTTTCAAATGTCTGCGAGTCGTGTAACTGAGGTGGAACGTGGGGACCAGTCCGGTATTCACCTATCGGGATGTGGAAAACCGCCTAAAAACCATATCCAGGTTGGCTGGCGTACCAGCCCTCGTCGTTAATCCACCTGGAGGATTCAATCCGGGGCCGGCGCGCCTACCCGAGTCCAGGAAGCAGTGCATTAGTGCTCTCGGCTGCCCTGGAAGATCGATGAAACTTCGCACTAATATTACCTATTTTTCTTCCTATTCTATTCGGGCATTGAGGGAGGGCTAAATGCTATATGGCTCTGTACTTGCCCTAATCTCTCTTGGATTATTTTTATGATCCTTACGGCCGTGGCGGGAGAATGTTGCTCGAATACCGATTCTCTGAATTTATCCAACAGTATGTCACGCGAACGACGTATATTTCTTCCAAAGATTGCGATTTAACTATCTCTAGCTCTCTCGTTATACTTTAATATTGACTGTACCGACATGCTACTATAGTAGCACTGCGTCTCTGAATTCGTTTGATGTACAGCGCAGGCCATGGCACGTACGTCACAGCACGTGGCATTGCACGTCACTGGAGATTTTACGAATGCCAGCAACCGTCCCCGGGAGGGAGCAAGTAACTATTTCAGACGAGTTTAGAAATTCTTGACTGTGTGTTTAAATGCACGCAAGCTCTCGACAGCCCACGAGCTTCAGTGGATACCTTTTTGATTATATACTGATTTCCCATGGGTTCTGCACGGAGCGGAGCTTTGACGAAGTGTGGCGGACAAGCCGACTAGTGTAGCGTCACAAGTTCATTGCAGGGCCCGTATATCTCGTTGGTCCTAGCCTGGGGTGGATGAAGTAAGTTGGGTTGCCTACCTTAAGGTGCATGAAATATTTCAGTCAGTTTTATTTTGGTCGCTCGTTCACTGTCTCACCGAAGCATCCGGATATCCCTGTGTGGTGAGGAACTGACCACTAAACGTCACGAAAGGTGTTCTCACGCTTATAAAAGGAAGTGGAGAGTATTGCGCTGTCAGCAGAGAAGCAGTAACAGGAGAATGTTCAGTGACTCCAAAGATGGACTAGTCACTGGTATGACAATAACAAGTCCACCATGGACACGTCAACCAGCAATGCAACCACTTAATGGGACAAGACAGTTGTGAAAATATTGTAAACTACCAAAGAAAACAGATTTAAAATACATACGTTTTTGAAACTACGTATATATGAGAGTGCAATTGTGACAAAGTGTTGTTTGGTACAACTTTTGATTTCTTTTTTAAATAAAAGGGAAGGTATGATTTTCTAACTAAAAAACAAAAATCGCTATGGCACGTATGTGCGATGGTACTCGATGAAGGTTGCCTGTTCGAATACCGGTGGTAAAAGAAGGAACTTTTCTTCGTAATTCGGAATAACACAGGCACTTCAATATCATATTTATCCGACGACACCGGGAAAGCGAATTTCGAGTAAAGTGTGTCCCCTGTAGAGGAATATACATAATGGGTAAGGGATTTAGACAAATGTTTGACGACATATGAAATTTTGGGTCTCGCCGCGAGTCGTGCTCGGATAACCAAATGGTAAGGCAACCGCTCGCGGTAAGCGGAAAATACGGCCACAAATTTTCACTGTCGTCATTCCATTATACAGCTGACAGTAATTCATATTCGCAACTGCGAATGCATTTCGTGTGTTTCATGACGACTGTACGTGGTGACGTTATGTTCCTGTTCACAATATTCTGGGTCAATGTCCTGGAGTAGATTCAGAGCCTCTGGACCGCCTCATGGAGTGAGGATACGGAACTCTGTTGATGGTGATTCGGCTGTCAGATGAGGCGTTAAACATGGCCATTCGAGAGAAGTAGGCAACGAGTAGGTTTCAGATTCATTCCTCTCCCTTCTATCATACATTGCGAAATTGGCACCGTACTATACACAAATGCTTTTCATGCAGTTACGCTTAATGGACACTTAAGACAAAGATACAACAGGAAAAAGACCATTTGCGTGGAGCAAGGTAACCCGTTCTGAGTAGGCGCCAGAACGTTCACCGTAGGGTCTCCCAGCCAACAATGTGATAAGAACTTTTCTTTCTTCTTGCAGTTACTGTGATGTCAGTATATACGTTAGTGGCCACCATGATGAATCTGGTGGCCTTCATGGCCAATGGGAATGAGGACAACACGAAGTTTTTAGAAAGCAATTGGATACTTCATGCTACGTCGTGCCGAAAGACGTGGAGGTAAGGCACTCGACTCACGTTCTGGAAGACAGCGATTCAAATTCCTGTCAGCTCATACGGATTTCGGTTTTCAGAAGTTTCTGTAAAACACTTACGGCAAATTCCGGTATGGTTCTTTTGAAAACGACACGGCCGATAGCTTTCCCAATCCCAACATCAGCTCCGTCTTTTATAAACTCGCTGCCAAACCCTTGTCTTTCTTTCTTTTGCAGTGTCGATTCTTACACATTGAGGACAATGTGAGCAACAACTGTTATACTAGGGAGGGCCAGGAGCTCGAGATGCTGTGCTCCTTCTGGCAACACCGTGTGCCATATTTTAGCACCAAACTGCACGAGCGCCGGCCGGAGTGGCAGAGCTGTTCTAGGCGCTGGAGTCTGGAACCGCGCGATCACTACGGTCGCAGGTTCGAATCCTGCCTCGGGCATGGATGTGTGTGATGTCCTTAGGTTATTTAGGTTTAAGTAGTTCTAAGTTCTAGGGGACTGATGACCTCAGAAGTTAAGACTCATAGTGCTCAGAGCCATTTGAACCATTTGAACTGCACGACCGTGTGTGGTGAACAACGTACAATGATTTTTCGAAGAACGATGGCTATCACTGTTTCTCTGGTGAGTTAAGTTAGCTAGCCATGTCGCCCATCAAACATGCTTGCAAAATGATTTGTCGCTAATGTCTTTGCCACTGTCCTTGAGCAACCAAAGCTCTTTGAGCGCATAGGTGCAGCTTGATGGGAGACTATTCGACAGCATATCATGACATGTAAATATACTAACGGCATTACCTGAGAACTTCGCCACATACTGATCTTCAGAGTCGTCGTCGTGTGTAATGCTGCAGTAACTTGCGTACTCTCGTGAAGCTAATATATGGTAAAAATTTCCTACCAGACACGCAGTACCACAATTAAAAAAAAGAAAAAAAGATTCTCGTGTATTATATTATGTCTACAACTTCGCTTCCGCCGTTTTGCACTACACGGCATTAGTGGAAAGTCTTAGGTCGTAAGTGTCATACAGTAAGCGTAGGCGCTTGAGAACATAACACAATCAGAATATTAGTCGACTTTTGATTGCATCTTAAAGTTATTCTCGGCTAAATAAGTCAACTTACGAGCCCAATTCTCGTCATCTACGGGAGGTTTTAATTTTCTGCTTTGATATGAAGAAATGTGCTGCCCAGGCTCATAAAAAGCTGGGTAAGACCTATGATGAGTCGCCAGTTAGTGACAGAACTTCGCAGAAAATGGTTTCCATGCTTCAAGAACGGTGATTTTGACGTTGAATGGTTCAAATGGCTCTGAGCACTTAACATCTGTGGTCATCAGTCCCCTAGAACTTAGAACTACTTAAACCTAACTAACCTAAGGACATCACACACATCCATGCCCGAGGCAGGATTCGAACCTGCGACCGTAGCAGTCGCGCGGTTCCGGACTGAGCGCCTAGAACCGCTAGACCATCGCGGCCGGCTTTTGACGTTGAAGACCGGCATGGTTGTGAAAGAGAGAAAGCTTTCGGTGCTACTGCAACCGACTAGAACAATGACAGGAGATCGTTATCGAAAGCAATTGATGCGTTTGAGCCGAGCACTGAAAGACAAACGGCCACAGTACAACGATATATATGAAAAGGTGATTTTTCAGCATGACAGTGCTCGACCCCAAGTTGCAAAACCCGCCGAAACATACCTGGAAGCATTAAAATGGGAAGCCCTATCCCATCCGCTTTATTCTCCAAACATTGTTCTCTTTGACTAACAACTTTTTTAATTCTGTGGCACACGACCTGGCTGCCCAGCGGTTCCTGTCATATGAACAATTGCAAAATTGGATCGATGTATGGATTTTCTCGAAAGACGCCCAGTTCTTCCGCCGCGGGATACGTGTGCTGCCCGAAAGTAGTGGTCGGCGATAGCCAATAATTTGAAACGTAAATTTTTTTAAGGTGCTCACAATAAAGCCTCGAACTTTGAAAGAAAAACGGCGGAAGCAAAGTTGTAGCACCAGTAACTCCAGACGCCTCCACCATTTCATGTGGGGTGAGTAACAGATACATCAGGCCGTTTCAACTTTTTTACAGCTACCCAGGAAGACGTGATTGTGAAGTGGAAACGCGAAAGCCCGCATCTCGTGGTCGTGCGGTAGCGTTCTCGCTTCCCACGCCCGGGTTCCCGGGTTCGATTCCCGGCGGGGTCGGGGATTTTCTCTGCCTCGTGATGGCTGGGTGTTGTGTGATGTCCTTAGGTTAGTTAGGTTTAAGTAGTTCTAAGTTCTAGGGGACTGATGACCATAGATGTTAAGTCCCGTAGTGCTCAAAGCCATTTGAACCATTTTTGAAACGTGAAGGAACTACCATAGCTGAACCAAGACCATGCAGACTTTCATGTACTGACCGATAGGAACCCTCAAACACGGTGGACGGTGGTTGTGAAAAAAATCGCATGAAACCGGCGGGAGAAAGCACTCATGAGTGCCAAAATGCGACCAGAAGTGCAGCTGACACAAAGAGCTCGCGTAGGGAGTTTAAAAGGATGGTCTACAGTGATGGGGCGGCTCCTCATAAGCCATCCATTTCGGTAGTCAATCCCAAGTGACGCTTGAAGTGGTGTAGACAGTGACGTCACTTGACAGTAGTTGGTGCGATGAATCACTTTATGCCCTTGGCAAAGTGAAGGAAAGGTCTGGGCTTCGCGAATGACTGGACAACATTACCTGCCATCATTTGGATCGCCAACAGTACAGTAAGGAGGAAGTGGCGTTATAGTATGGGCGTGGTTTCCGATGTTGTCGTATGATCCCCTTACTGTGAATAAGAAAACGCTAAATGTGGAAGGATTTAAACACATCTTACTGCTATGCGTACTGTGAACAGTAGAAGAACACTTCGGAGACGATCATTTATCAGCATGACAATGCATCCTGTCGTATGGCAGCCTCTGTGAGGCAATGGATTGTTGGCGATAACATTCCTGAAATGGACTGGCCTGCTCAAGTCCGGACCTTTGGGATGAGTTAGGACGTCGGCTTCGCTCCAGGCTCCAGTGTCCAACGTCGCTACCTCCTCTGGTTTCAGCTCTTGAGGAAGAATAAGTTGCCATTCCTCCACAGACATCTCGCTGAAATGGCGAAAGGTACACGCACCACGTATTAATGCCCTGCAATAGGTGGTCTAACAGTGTATATATGTGATACTACCTTAGCGCCGACTGCTAGACTATTCTTTTTTCTTTATCGAATTTGTATATTGTTCACAAATTGCTGTACCTTGTAAACTTTTCACGTTAATTAATGCCGTAAGAGCATGCTCTTTTTAGAATTTATTTCAGACCAAAAAGCGATTCTGATAGCTGGAGTCCAACGTTTTTGTTAAACATGCTTTTTGCGCATGTGCGGTGATATTTTCGTAGAAATTTTCATCCCCAAACACATATTTCTTTATACCTAACCGAGAAGTGAAAGAACAGTTTTCATAGATTTAGCTCCACTCATTCCAAATTAATAATGTAATTGTAGACCAGATGTGGCTTGGTTTCAAAGAAATACTATCGGCAGCAGTTCAAAGATTTATACCAAATAAATTAACAAACGACGGAGCTGATCCTCCTCGGTAGACAAAACAGGTTAGAACACTTGCAGAAACAATGAAAAAAACCATGTCAAATTTAAATAGACGCAAAATCTCCAAGATTGGCGATTTTTTACAGAAGCTCGAAATTTAGCGTGGACTTCAATGCGAGATGCTTAAAACAGTTTCCACAACGGACCTTCATCTCGAAACCTGGCAGAAAATCCAAAGAGATTCTAGTCGTATGTGAAGTATGTTAGCGGCAAGAAACAATCAATGCCTTCTCTGTGCGATAACAATGGAGATACTATCGAAGACAGTGCTGCCAAAGCAGAGTTACTAAACACAGCCTTCCGAAATGCCTTCACAAATGAAGACGAAGTAAATATTCCAGAATTCGAATAAAGAACAGCTTCTAACATGGGTAACGTAGAAATAAATATCCTCGGAGTACTGAAGCAACTTAAATCACTTAACAAAAGCAAGTCTTCTGGTCCAGACTGTATACCAACTAGGTTCCTTTCAGACTATGCTGATGCATTAGCTCCATACTTAACATACTTGTGCGTTGCTGTTACTCGGCGGCTGCCGCTGGGTGCTGGTGTTGATCTCTCGGTCAGCGTCAGCATACCTGCAACATTTAGGTCCATCATCGTTTTGTGTCCGATAGATCATATATCAGACGCACAGTGTAGGGTGATGTTGGCGATTTGTTTGTACGTCAGTGTGCGAGCTCGTCGGTTTCCCTGCTGTAGTCTGTTGGTCGGCTTTAGTGGCAGCTCCTGGCTCCAGTCAACGTTGCCGATTTGCAGGGGCTTGCCTTCATTTGTCGCTTGTTGGTGTATGTTAGCTGGCCATTGGTGGTTATGCCCTAGCTAGTAGCATCTTTGGCCACTTATGCTTCCACCTATG
Source organism: Schistocerca serialis cubense (assembly GCF_023864345.2). Taxonomy (NCBI): domain Eukaryota; kingdom Metazoa; phylum Arthropoda; class Insecta; order Orthoptera; family Acrididae; genus Schistocerca; species Schistocerca serialis. The sequence goes on along the minus strand of NC_064639.1, from coordinate 117,251,876 downwards.
TTTTGGCACTTGCTGGTACACCGTTTTTTTTTTCCGTCATCAGTCTACTGACTGGTTTGATGCGGCCCGCCACGAATTCCATTCCTGTGCTAACCTCTTCATCTCAGAGTAGCACTTGCAACCTACGTCCTCAATTATTTGCTTGACGTATTCCAATCTCTGCCTTCCTCTACAGTTTTTGCCCTCTACAGCTCCCTCTAGTACCATGAAAGTCATTCCCTCAGGTCTTAGCAGATGTCCTATCACCCTGTCCCTTCTCCTTATCAGTGTTTTGCACATATTCCTTTCCTCTCCGATTCTGCGTAGAACCTCCTCATTCCTTACCTTATCAGTCCACCTAATTTTCAACGTTCATCTATAGCACCACATCTTAAATGCTTCGATTCTCTTCTGTTCCGGTTTTCCCACAGTCCATGTTTCACTATCATACAATGCTGTACTCCAGACGTACATCCTCAGAAATTTCTTCCTCAAATTAAGGCCGGTATTTGATATTAGTAGCCTTCTCTTGGCCAGAAATGCCTTTTTTGCCATAGCGAATCTGCTTTTGATGTCCTCCTTGCTCCGTCCGTCATTGGTTATTTTACTGCCTAGATAGCAGAATTCCTTAACTTCATTGACTTCGTGACCATCAATCCTGATAAGTTTCTCGCTGTTCTCATTTCTACTACTTCTCATTACCTTCGTCTTTCTCCGATTTACTCTCAAACCATACTGTGTACTCATTAGACTGTTCATTCCGTTCAGCAGATCATTTAATTCTTCTTCACTTTCACTCAGGATAGCAATGTCATCAGCGAATCGTGTCATTGATATCCTTTTACCTTGTATTTTAATTCCACCCCTGAACCTTTCTTTTATTTCCATCATTGCTTCCTCGATGTACAGATTGAAGAGTAGGAGCGAAAGGCTACAGCCTTGTCTTACACCCTTCTTAATACGAGCACTTCGTTCTTGATCGTCCACTCTTATTATTCCCTCTTGGTTGTTGTACATATTGTATATGACCCGTCTCTCCCTGTAGCTTACCCCTACATTTTTCAGAATCTGGAACAGCTTGCACCATTTTATATTGTCGAACGCTTTTTCCAGGTCGACAAATCCTATGAAAGTGTCTTGATTTTTCTTTAGCCTTGCTTCCATTATTAGCCGTAACGTCAGGATTGCCTATCCCGTCCCTTCACTTTTCCTAAAGCCAAACTGATCGTCAGCTAGCGCATTCTCAATTTTCTTTTCCATTCTTCTGTATATTATCTTTTAAATATCCCCACATGAAGTAACCCGGCTACGTCAAATTCGATGACCCAGGGGACCAATTAATAGGGACATCTCTGCCGGCCCAGCGACATGTGTGATAAACGGTCTATTACCTCTTGTGCTTCTGTTACGTAATGTGCTGGGCAAACGTCATTCTGAAACCACATACGTTGTCGAACCTCCAGGGCAACATCCTGCTGTAGTTCTGGTAGTTCCTGCTCCAAAAACGTTCGATATTTGAATTTATTCAACGTGCCGTCGATAAAATACAGACCAATGAGTCTGTTCCCCATGACGACACGCCACACGTTAACCGATCAAGGACGTTGATGGTCAACTTGCCGTATCCAACGGAGATTGCCTACACTCCAGTAATTCATGTTATGCAGGTTACGCTACCATGGTTTGTGAATGTAGACTCATTAGAAAATAGTACCTGGCCAAAGAACGTGGGGGTCGTTTGCATTTGTCTATTTTCCTATTCACAATACACTAAAGCATTATGGAAATCAGCAACATGAAGTTCTTGACGCAGTGGTACGTAGTATGGATGATACTTATGATGATGCAGTGTTGTGACAGTTTATCTACGGTCATACCGGAATCGCGGTGTAATTGCCGGGCGCTTATCCGTGGATTCTGGAGCACCGCCGTTAGTGCAGCTATTTCACTAGCTTCTCCTGTATCGCGTTTGCTTCGTTTCCTCTTGCCGGTCTGCACGCTGCAATCAGACATAAAGATGTTCACAACCTTCTAAGAGAACGAACGAGAGCAAGCTACCTAATTTTAGAGATATTTAAATATCTTCTGTTAAAATGAACACCTTATTCATGTAGAACTTATTTACGACGACCCTCCCCTCTTAACTCCCCTCCGCGAGTTACTAACTATTGCCATCTAGAATAACTCCGAAAGTATGATAGGAGCAGAGACGTTTGTGCAACAAATGTTGCAAAGGACAACAGGGGCCATAATATGACATTGGTTTTTTGTTGTTAGGTGGGGTCGCTTCAGAGATATGAAGGTCAACTTTGCTTTTTGTATGCGATGCTGTAGTTTGGCACTTCTTTTCTGATAGTGTCTATCGAGACGAATCCAGTGATGTGTAACAGTAATGTCTTTGAAGGTCAATGAAGGTCAAAAAGATGGCACGAACGTCCATTTACAAAAGGTGTTGGAAGCGATGACCACTGGTATCAATGCAGTGCTGCGATCTTCTTATCATGGATTGAATGGTATTTCCTTGTCACTTCGGCACTTATCGAAGCACATGCTCTGACAATTCTCTCTCGTATATCGTGCAAATAGTAAATATCTGCCGAATACGGCGTATCCAACTAACGTGCCATTCGACGGTTTCTCAGTACAACACTAATAGCAACGGTAAGACTAGTAGCGTCGAATCAAGCGAATCTGACTGATGTATTCCTTCGAAGAACAAGTCGATGTGCTTCTCATTTACGGATAACGCCAACGAAATTCAGTCAGAGCTACTTAGACCCTGAAAGTTATACTCAACGTACTCATCCTACATGTCGTACATTTAAATATGTGTATGATAAATTGAGAAAAATTGGATCTTTAACGCATCGGAAACATGTGTGCGTGTGTACGAGGGCAATTTGGAAAGTAAGGTCCGATATGGCACGAAGAGAAAAATTGGATCTTTAACGCATCGGAAACGTGTGTGCGTGTGTACGAGGGCAATTTGGAAAGTAAGGTCCAATATGGCACAAAGAGAAAAATTGTATCTTTAACGCATCGGAAACATGTGTGCGTGTGTACGAGGGCAATTTGGAAAGTAAGGTCCGATATGGCACAAAGAGAAAAATTGAATCTTTAACGCATCGGAAACATGTGTGCGTGTGTACGAGGGCAATTTGGAAAGTAAGGTCCGATATGGCACGAAGAGAAAAATTGGATCTTTAACGCATCAGAAACATGTGTGCGTGTGTACGAGGGCAATTTGGAAAGTAAGGTCCGATATGGCACGAAGTGGAAACCACTGTGAAAATCAGACAAAGCTTTGCACAGGTATGTTTGTCAGCGTCTCTAGTATGACCGTCGATCGCGGCGCGGCGCTCTTTTCAGTCTGAACCCACTGTGAGCACATAAAGGTGCCTAGAGCAACAATGTCTCCCGCCAAGTATGAGTGCCGGCTGAGAGATTTCGCCTCAAGCTATGCAGCCCACATAACACAACTGCCATGCATTTCCTTCTTCGTGACAGTGCTCTTCACCACTCTGCTGGGGAATGAAGACGCCCCTGCAGCGTTTCCTATGGGAAGTGTTTGATCACCCACAACACGGCCCGTAATTGACTCCCTCTGACTTTCATCTCTCCTCATATTAACCGCTGGCTACATAGACATCACTTCGGCCCAGACAACGCGCTGCAAACCAGTGTACAGAATCGACGAAAAGCACAGGTGGCTGCCATATGTAACGAGGGTATCGGAATGTTGGTACGACGCTACGACAGATGCCTACATCAGAACGGCGACTATGTAGAGAAGTAGCTGGAAGGTGTAGATAACTGCTGGAAATAAAACTTTTTTATTTTTTTATTTTTACAGTGGTTGCTGTGTCGTGACTGATCGAACTTTGCTTTCCGAACAGCCCTCACTTATATACCTGCACCAACACCAAACCCCACCTTTATTGTATCGCCCTTGCAAATGGTTCAAATGGCTCTGAGCACTATGGGACTCAACTGCTGAGGTCGTTAGTCCCCTAGAACTTAGAACTAGTTAAACCTAACTAACCTAAGGACATCACAAACATCCATGCCCGAGGCAGGATTCGAACCTGCGGCCGTAGCGGTCTTGCGGTTCCAGACTGCAGCGCCTTTAACCGCACGGCCACTTCGGCCGGCCGTATCGCCCTTTACTGGCTTTCCGAACAGCCCTCACTTGTATACCTGCACCAACACCAAACCCCACCTTTATTGTATCGCCCTTTACTGGCAGCGGTACTGGCATACTGCATGTGTTGAACAAGGCAATGACTTTGTGTTCTCTAATTCTTATCTTAGGCTTGCATATTTCTGGTTTCAGACACATTCTTCTAGAATTAAATTAAAATGAGATCCTATTACTAATTTATGATGGAGGTTTTAGGGATGTTTGCCTTGGTTATAGTCTTGTGCCGAATTATAAATGTCCCACTAAAATATTCGCAACAGGGTATACCCTCTGCCTCTCTACCACCCCACCGCCTCCTCAGGCTGCAGTGGGTTAGGACTAAAATAGACTGTTCTGCCTTTACACGTAGACAATGAAAAATATATTAACAAAAAAGGGCAAAGAACAGTTCACTCTGTTTAACACGCTATCCTTTGCAAATCGATAAAGAGTTTCTCTATGATACACTCGCTTTTTACTTGGAATTTCGCTTGGCTGCCGACTGCACTATTTACGATGGTTTACGATGGTTTACAACTTTGGTTTCATTTATCGACTGCGGGATACTTTTGCTCTCCTTTCACCTTTTTCATTATACACTTCTAAGTGAACTGCAGACGTCTTCTATTCCTAAGCAAATATTCGTAATCGTGTCACTGACAACGGACACTGTATATAAAAGTGGGTGGAATTCCAATTGCCCTTTAATTTAATTTCATCGAAGATTGTTCTGACTTTCCTATGTGCTGAGTCAGTCCTTTCGACAATCATTTCTCCTTCGATTTATTCATATTTTTCTTGAAGTTCTTTTGCCTTAGCTTCCCTGCACTTCTTATGTGTTTCATTCCTAAGTGACTTGTATTTCTTTTTTTCTGAATTTCCCTGAACAATTTTGTACTTACTTCTCTCTGCTGTTACTCATGGCTTTTTCGAAGTTACCTTCCTTGTATCTACATTTTTCTCTCTAACTTCTGTCATTCCCTTTGTTAGAGATACCTATTTCTCCTCAACTAAACTACCTACTGAATTATTTACTGTCGCAGAATGTATAGCCTCAGAAATCTTCAGGCGTATCTTTTCGATTCTTAGTACCTCAGAGTCCCACTTCTTTGCGCAATGATTCTTCCTCACCACTCTCTTAAATTTCGGCGTACTCTTCATCATTACTAAATTGTGATGTGAGTCTATTCCCCTGGGTACGCCTTACAGGCCAATATCTAATTTGGAAATCTTTGCATGGCCATGATGCAATCTAACTGAAATCTTTCTGTATCTCCAGGCCTTTTCCAAGTATATCTCATCCTGCAGCGATACTTGAACAGAGTATTCGCTGCTACCAACTGAAATTTATTGTTGAACTCAATTAATCTTTCTCCTCTCTCATTCCTAGTACAAAACCCTTATACTTCCGCAAACCTTTCTTGCACTCCTTCCCCTACAACGAATTCCGATTCCTCATGACTGTTAGATTTTCGGACAACATGGTTATGGAGATGAAGCAGCGATTTTGAATAATTGTTAGATTTTCGTCTCCCTTTACGTACTGAATTACCCGTTCAGCGTCCTTCCATATTTTCCCCATCTTTTCGTATTTTCATTGCGACGTCTGCATGTATAACTCAACTATAGTTGTCGGTGTTGGTTAGCTGTCGATTACGATGAGAACGCTCCTACCAGAGAGATGTGCACAACAAACTCACTCTCTGTCCTATCTTCCCATTCGTAACGAATCCTACTCCCGTTATTTCGTTTTCTGCTGAATTTGGTATTACCCAATACTCGTCTGACATGGTATTCATGCACTTGGTATCTCGGAAAATGCACGTGCAGACAACATGAGAGGTAAAAATTAGGTTACTGGGAAAAAATATATGACGTGCCATACACAACTGTACCTGAAGAATGAAAACCGACGACAGAGAACAAAACAATATACTAGTATGGCAAATCATATCTTTAATTAGCACAAAATGCGACGTATAATATTATCTAGGAAGACTCCAAAGTTAAGAAGAGGCTCCTCGTTTAAATTGTAATTCGAGGAATTGGGGGGGGGGGGGGGGGGGAAGAAAGTTTTGTCTGCAGGGGAGCACCCCCTCAGAAAGATTCTGCGACTTCAGCATATCCGACAAACTTCTCCCTTCTTAAAACGCTGCTTCCGGGTTTCCACCAAATAAAAAGCAGTCGACCAGATGGGGGAATGCCGAATCTGAAGAAGGATTTTCTGCTTCATTTGTGCTTTTTCAACAGTTATGAGTCCGGACATCTACATGACTAGTCTGTAACTCACATTTAAGTGCTTGGCAGAGGGTTCATCGAACCTCAATCATACTATATCTCTACCATTCCACTCCCGAACAGCGCGCGGGAAAAACGAACACCTAAACCTTTCTGTTCGAGCTCTGATTTCTCTTATTTTATTTTGATGATCATTCCTACCTATGTGGGTTGGGCTCAACAAAATATTTTCGCATTCGGAAGAGAAAGTTGGTGACTGAAATTTCGTAAACAGATCTCGCCGCGACGAGAAACGTCTTTGCTTTAATGACTTCCATCCCAATTCGCGTATCATATCTGCCACACTCTCTCCCCTATTACGTGAAAATACAAAACGAGCTGCCCTTTTTTGCACCCTTTCGATGTCCTCCGTCAATTCCACCTGGTAAGGATCCCACACCGCGCAGCAATATTCTAACAGAGGACGAACGAGTGTAGTGTAAGCTGTCTCTTTAGTGGACTTGTTGCATCTTCTAAGTGTCCTGCCAATGAAACGCAACCTTTGGCTCGCCTTCCCCACAATGTTATCTATGTGGTCTTTCCAACTGAAGTTGTTCTTAATTTTAACACCCAGGTACTTAGTTGAATTGACAGCCTTGAGAATTGTACTATTTATCGAGTAATCGAATTCCAACGGATTTCTTTTGGAACTCATGTGGATCACCTCACACTTTTCTTTATTTAGCGTCAACTGCCACCTGCCACACCATACAGCAATCTTTTCTAAATCGCTTTGCAACTGATACTGGTCTTCGGATGACCTTACTAGACGGTAAATTACAGCATCATCTGCGAACAACCTAAGAGAACTGCTCAGATTGTCACCCAGGTCATTTATATAGATTAGGAACAGCAGAGGTCCCAGGACGCTTCCCTGGGGAACACCTGATATCACTTCAGTTTTACTCGTTGGTTTGCCGTCTATTACTACGAACTGCGACCTTCCTGACAGGAAATCACGAATCCAGTCGCACAACTGAGACGATACCCCATAGGCCTGCAGCTTGATTAGAAGTCGCTTGTGAGGAACGGTGTCAAAAGCTTTCCGGAAATCTAGAAATACGGAATCAACTTGAGATCCCCTGTCGATAGGTTGCTTATGTATCGGTCCCTCAAAGACGTTCATAATTATCTACCACTCTCGGTGACATAGAATAACTATAATGGTGGTTCATCTAAGCAAGATATTCTTCATTGGTAACTATGTCTTATGTACGCTGGGAGACTGAAAAACTAAACTCCTCCCGAACAGGCCATGAAGGCCCAACGATACCGACCGGCCGCTGTGTCATCCTCAGCCCACAGGCGTCACTGGATGCGGATACGGTGGGGCACGTGGTCAGCACACCGCTCTCCAGGCCGTATGTCAGTTTCCGAGACCGGAGCCGCTACTTCTCAATAAAGTAGCTACTCAGTTTGCCTCACAGGGGCTGAGCTCACCCCGCTTGCCAACAGCGCTCGGCAGATCGGATGGTCACCCATCGAAGAGCTAGCCCAGCCCGACAGTGCTTAACTTCTTGATTCAAGAAAGCCATAATGGACCGACAGAAGTGCTTAACTTGGTGATCTGACGCGAACCGATGTTACCACTGCTGCAAGGGCGCTGGAATGGTGGGAGGCGGCTCTGTGCTGTTTACGTCATTGCCGTCTGGAGTGACAGAAGTGATTTCCTACCATTTCGCGTCATTATGATAGGTGTAGATACGGTCACAGCGGCTAAATTCGAGATGGGCTATCGGAAACACAATGGTATGATTAATTACGAAGAAAGCGACCCCAATTAAAAACTTTTTATTTCCTTATACCATGATCGATTTCGATGCTTCTACCGTCATCATCAGATGTACCTGACATATAGGCATGAAATCAATATATTTTTATCTTGGAAGTGTGCTGGAGAAAAGCACACTGTCAGACCAAGAACCAACAACACCACAAACAAAGCAACCAGAGTTGTAGCTTCGTGAGTGGGGCTGTGACTCCTTAATTTGACAGTCGACAGTGACTCCTTAATTTGACAGTTGACATTATTCAAGGAAGGGCGTTTAAAAAGAAACTATGTATCCTACAGGAAATCTTATTAGCTACAACTGGAAGAAAAGTTTCTATAACGCTATGTCCAGAAATCAATACATGTTCAGATATGGTCAGTTGAAGATCCGCAGTCGGCATTTCATTTACAGATGAGGCAAGGAGTGGCACAGTGCGGAAGGATGCCAGTTTTCGACGAGTCACAGAGGCGAGGCATCAGCACAGCTTCATTATTAATGTATGGGAAGAAATTGTCGTTGACTGATTCATTGGGCCCTACACTTTACTAGAGAGGTAAACGTGTACTGTGTATCACCGACTTTTGCGGGATGAATTATCAGCTCTACTGGAGGACGTTGCAGAAAGACAAAGTCTGTGTTTTATGCACGAACTCATTTTCTATGGATCGCGTGACAGTACCTCACCACAACCTTTCACTGGCGATGCATTGCTCAAGGAGGTCCGGTAACATGGCCGCCCCATTTACCAGGCTTGAATCCATTGGTTTCCAGGCTGTAGGGATCTAGAAGTCATTGGTGTAGGTCCACCCCATCGACGTTCGGCAGAGATTACAGGAGCGTGTGTCCCATGCATGTGACGCAGTCCGAATGGAGCCAAATATATCTGAAACTGTGCTTGATTCGTTGCGAAGGCGTGTCAGGACGTGTGTTAATGACATGTTGCACTGCCTTTATAGTCTACTTCCAGTGTACCCTACTTTGACGGAAGTCGAAAGCTGGACATTAATTGCCAAGGCTGAATTAAATGAAGTCTCTTTACTTCTTTAAACAGTTGCTAATAATAAAAAGCTCAATCTTTCTAGGATGGCCGGCGCCCGACACTTGCTGGATGATGGAAGATGTTAGACACCCTCTCGGTAATGCTGGCGAAACTCTGAATCACGGTCGAACCTCAGGGCTGCACCCCGCAGGACTGGCTGGTGAGACTGCAATACGGTGCGACAGGACCCCTCAAATTACCACCTCAATCCTGCAAGTAACGTAGGGCGGATTAAAAACGACGACAACAAAAAGCTTGACATCCCTTTAACAAAAACATAAGGGCTTGAAATTCAATAAACAAATATTATTCTACCTGCCCTCCTTTAAATAGTACGGGAATGCCTCTTAAGGCCCTTGGTTTGCTACGCCAACTCCAGGAACCGTGCAACTTAAAACTGCTGTATGTTTATGTATTACAGACCTCAAGGGCGGCAGGCACCTTAAATACCAGGGCTTAATTTTATCAATCAAAGGACTCATATTGTAGGAGAAGCAGTACTGAAGCTTTAGCAACAAAACTTCTAAAACTTACTGTAGTTTAAAAAAAACATATGTATGCACCGAAAATGTTCATCGTAGATTTTTGACATCTTCGGAAATACCATTTTCGACTATATCATGACGATTTGAAAATGGGTCTCGGCCCGAAACTAGTCATCGAATGAGTAAAAAATAAAAATTTGCAACTTATATAACTAGGCTGTTTTGGTTTTTATGTTGGTAACGCCATGTAGTGCTCTGTATGAAAATCGCTGACTGCGCTGCGTGCAGTCTGTGGCTGGTTGGACTCATTGTTGGAATATTCGCTTGTGTAGTGTTGGGCAGTTGGATGTGAACGGCGCGTAGCGTTGGGCAGTTGGAGGTGAGCCGCCAGCACTGGTGGATGTGGATAGAAAGATGCCAGAGTTTTGAGAGATTTCTATAAGCGTACGATCTGGACGTGTGTCCGCCAGAAAAAGGAAATTTGTGAAGCTGGATGTCATGAATTGATATATATATATACGATGACTTTTGAACACTATTAATGTAAATACATTGTTTGTTCTCTATCAAAATCTTTCATCTGCTAACTATGCCTATCTTTCATTTATCTGGCAGTGTTGGCACTCGTATTGCAGTAGTTCGAGTAACGAAGATTTTTGTGAGGTAAGTGATTCATGAAAGGTATAGGTTATTGTTACTCAAAAATGATTCAAATGGCTCTAAGCACTAAGGGACTTAACATCTGAGGTCATCAGCCACCTAGACTTAGAACTACTTAAACCTAACTAACCTAAGGACATCACACACATCCATGCCCGAGGCAGGATTCGAAGCTGCGACCGTAGCAGCAGCGCGGTTCCGGACTGAAGCTCCTAGAACCGCTGGTCCACCGCGGCCGGCGTCAGTGTGGTGATGATCAGAATAAGTAAAGAGAGAACTGAGTATGTTCAGTTTTACTCATCTGTCTTTGTACCAAATAACTTAGAATTTTACTAGCACAGTCATTCATAATTTTCCCAAGAGGACGTTTCACTTGGACTGGTTTTTCTTTCTACTGAGCCGGTCGAAGTGGCCGTGCGGTTAAAGGCGCTGCAGTCTGGAACCGCAGGACCACTACGGTCGCAGGTTCGAATCCTGCCTCTGGCATGGATGTGTGTGATGTCCTTAGGTTGGTTAGGTTTAACTAGTTCTAAGTTCTAGGGGACTAATGACCTCAGCAGTTGAGTCCCATAGTGCTCAGAGCCATTTGAACCATCTTTCTACTGATTAACAGAAGTTGTGACTGAAGTTACTCCAACAGGCTGGAAGTTCGTAGGTACTGAGAGGGATGTGGAGTCACGTCGTTTCCAGTGCCGTAACCAGCTGCGCTTCGTCTCTCGATTGAGGATCCATGGCACGAACAGCCCGATCGAGGGTGATCCCACAGATTCTCGATTGCCTTTAAACACGGGGAGTTTAGTGGGCATGGGAAAACAGAAAACTCCTTGTGCTCTTCGAACCACGCAGGTACACTCCGAGCTGCGTGACACGTTGCATTGTCCTGTTGGCAGATGCCACCGTGCCAAGGAAAAAAAAAGCTGCATGTAGGAGTGGTGGTCCGCAGATGCATACACGAGTTAATTCACTGTTACTTTCCAGAATGACGGTAGCACGCAGGGAATGCCACGAAAGCATTTCACAGAACATAACGCTTCCTCCAGACTGGAACTAATGTTCTGTTGTAATGTGTGTGAAATCTTATGGGACTTAACTGCTAAGGTCATCACCCCTGCCGGCCGGAGTGTCCGAGCGGTTAAAGGCGCTACAATATGGAACCGCACGACCGCTACGGTCGCAGGTTCGAATCCTGCCTCGGGCATGGATGTGTGTGATGTCCTTAGGTTAGTTAGGTTTAAGTAGTTCTAAGTTCTAGGGGACTTATGACCACAGCAGTTGAGTCCCATAGTGCTCCGAGCCATTTGAACCATTTTTTCATCAGCCCCTAAGCTTACACACTACTTAACCTAAATAATCCTAAGGACAAACACACACATCCATGCCCGAGGGAGGACTCGAACCTCCGCCGGGACCAGCCGCATAGTCCATGACTGCAGCGCCCCAGACTGCTCGGCTAATCCCGCGCGGCGGACTGGATCCTTCCGACGTTTGTCGCAGGTGGTTTTCCTCAGACGTTTCAGGCTGTACACGCCAACGCCCATCTGTCCGATGACGCATAAAGCGTGATTCACTCAGTGAATGTCCAGTTGCGGTATTACCGTGCCAACATCGGGCTTCTTCGCCGATGAACGGCAGTCATCATGGGTGCGTGAACCAGACGACTGCTGCGCAGGCCCATATGCAGCAACGTTCGCTGAACGGTCGTTGAGGAGACACTGTAAGTAGCCTCTTGGTTCATCTATGCGGTAAATTGCTCAACAGTTGCACGTCTGTTCTCCCGTACGCACCTTCACATCTGTCATCTATCGCTCGTGGTACACCACAGTTGACTCAGCGCTGGTTTTGCATAGCGCCATTTTTCCATGCACGGTATACCTTAACCACTGTGGCACGCGAACAGTTTGTAAACTTTAGCTTTTCTATGCTTCCACCCTTGGTGCGAAAGCCAATGCTCGTGCGCTTCTGAACGTTAGCTAAATCGCTCTTTTTCCTCATTACGAAAACGACTGCAATGTTTCCCGTGGCTCTCCGACACGCTTCACACACTGACGTGCCATAACAGTATGACCAGCTGCCTGCTATGGATATGAATCAGCCGGCCGAAGTGGCCGTGCTGTTAAAGGCGCTGCAGCCTGGAACCACAAGACTGCTACGGTCGCAGGTTCGAATCCTGCCTCGGGCATGGATGTGTGTGATGTCCTTAGGTTAGTTAGGTTTAAGTAGTTCTAACAAGGGAACCTTCCCATCGCACCCTCCTCAGATTTAGTTATAAGCTGGCACAGTGGATAGACCTTGAAAAACTGAACACAGATCAATCGAGAAAACTGGAAGAAGTTGTGTGGAACTATGAGAAAAATAAGCAAAATATACAAATTGAGTAGTCCATGTGCAAGATAGGCCACACAAGGATATGGCGGACTCAGGAGCGCCGTGGTCCCGTGGTTAGCGTGAGCAACTGCGGAGTGAGAGGTTTTTGGTTCAAGTCTTCCCTCGGGTGAAATAATTTTATTCTTTATTTTCGCAAAGTTGTGATCTGTCCGTTCGTTCATTGACGTCTCTGTTCACTGTAATAAGTTTAGTGTCTGTGTCTTGCGACCGCACCGCAAAACCGTGCGATGAGTAGACGAAAGGACGTGGCTCTCCAATGGGAATCGAAAACATTTGATCGCAAGGTCATAGGTCAACCGATTCCTCGACAGGAAAACACGTCTGATATATTCTATACGAGACTGGTGACGGCATGTGCGTCAATGACAGGAATATGTTGTCGACCCACCAAACTTGTACACTTGGCGAACTGGTAAAAAGATTCTTCTACCTTGCCCGATTTAGGTTTTCTTGTGGATGTGATAAACACTCCCAAAAAGTGATGAAAACATAGGAGTTTGTCACATAAACTGCAACAAATGAATGCAACAGTTTCGCAGTCGCACAGTGCTCTGTCAAAACATATGTTTTTAACGTTTTCATTTTCTTCCGCGTGTAGACCGTCAAATCCTGCATATGTCCAAGCAAATCTGAATGATAATTATCTGAAAATAAAAAATTAAAATTTTCGCTGCTGGGAAGACTTCAACCAAGGACCTCTCGCTCTGCAGATGCTCACGCTAACCACGGGACCACGGCGTGCCTCAGTCAATATTTACATTTATATTGCATATGTTGCACATAGACTACTCAGTTTGTATATTTTGCTTATTTTTTCATAGTTCCACACAATTTCTTCCTGTTTTCTCGATTAATCCGTGTACAGTTTTTCAAGGCCTATCCACTGTGCCACCTTATAACTAAATCTGAGGGGGGTGCGATGGGGAGGTTCCCTTGTAAGTTCTAGGGGACTAATGACCTCAGCAGTTGAGTCCCATAGTGCTCAGAGCCATTTGATATGAATCTGTCCAGGCGATAGCAGCGTCACCTGGCGAGTAATAGTTGCTAGTCAGACACACGCACGGTGCGTGTAGTATCTGTGAGCATGCTGTCCGCGTGTAGAATGGGGAAGACGCGCCACTTATCTGAATTTGGCCGAGGGCAGATTGTGACGGCCAGGAAGCTCGGCACGAGCATTTCGAAAACTGCACGACTTGTCGAGTGTTCGAGGTGTTGGCGAAACCAAGGTGAAATCACGTCGTTGCGTTGGACGGAGACCCCTCATCACAGACGTCGGACGTCGTAGACTGGGTTGGCTGGTAAAGCAAGACAAGCTGCGAACTCTGCCGGAACTATCAGACTTTAATGAAACTTCCTGGCAGATTAAATCTGCCGGACGAGACTCGAACTCGGGACAAAGAGCACTTGCCCGCGAAAGGCAATGGTCCCGAGTTCGAGTCTCGGTCCGGCACACAGTTCTAATCTGCCAGGAAGTTTCATATCAGCGCACACTCCACTGTAGAGTGAAAATCTCATTCTATCAGACTTTAATGCTGGGTAGGGTACGTCTGAACACACAGTGCGCCGAACACACCTAACGAAGGGCCTCTGCACCCGGCGACCCATGAATGTGCCAACGTTAACATCTCGGCATCGGTAACTACATCGGGAATGGACACGTGGCCATCTCCACTGGACGTTGGCGCAGCGGCAGAGCGTTGTATGGTCTCATGAGTCCCGACACCTTCTTCATCATGCCGATGAGGAGGCGCTTATACGTCATATGCCATTGGAACAAGACCTTGACATGTGCACTGTGTAAGTAGGCTGTTGAGGTTTTTCTGTTGGTAACGCCACGTAGCGCTCTGTATGAAAATCACTGTACTGTGGGCAGTCTGTGGCTGGTTGGCGTTGTTGGAATATTCGCTTGTGTAGTGTTGAGCAGTTGGATGTGAACAGCGCGTAGCGTTGTGCAGTAGAGATGGGCAAACTAAAACACGTAATTGTTTCGAAACAAATGAAACAGTACAATGTAATGTTCCGATACGCTGTTTCGAAACAGTGAAACAGTGTGTTTTGTAATCTAATAAACCTACACATTTTATCATCTTGAATGTCTACTGTATAAGTATGTCCATATAAACACAAATGAGGTGCGAGAGCGCTAATCATGTCGCAGAAAGTATCAAACTATCACTTAGTCGTCTTGGCAGTTTCGTATTTCCTGCAGCAAATGCGCTGCTTTCATGTCGTGTGACTTTCATACTTTTCAATTGGCTGAGGACAGCCATAGCTGAAGATAGGAGAACCACCACGAACGGAACTCGAGGTGGGAGCAAACAGCAGAAACAACGGATATTCTACTGGGATTCCCACATTCCGTTAGTGTGGGTAATATACCCATTCTGCTAATTTCCATCTACACAAAGGGAATCATTGTGGTAATAGGCACAGTGACTATAGACTCACAAACAACGCAAAATAATTAGAATAAATAACAAAATATAACAGTAAAAGATTTTGTCTTTCAAGGTGTTTCGAACCGTTACTATAAATTCACCATGCTTCTCAGCCCTTGCCGTTCACCATTACACTATCAGTGATATGTCACACAGACTGCTTGCAATTATACCTACATCACATTTATGTATATGTCTAATAACTGTCACTCTACGCCTTTTTTTTATTCAAAATGTCGTAGTCTTACTTGCGTTTCTTAATATGATTACTGTAAATGAACAGAGAATAATACGTTATAAAAAAGTGTAAATTAACTGAATGATTTCACATATTTATTATTTTGAATGTGACTAGTATTCGTTGTTTTATTGTTTGGTTAGTGCTTATAAATCAGATGTTACGCCGTTTCGGAATAGGACAGTCAGCTAGAAACGAAGCTTTATTTTCGGATATCTTAAGCTTCATGCTATTGCTTGTCAAAAAGATTTCGACACTCTTGAAAGAGTTTCATGAAGTGGTATGCTGTGTTTCAGTACCTGTGCCGAGCCCGAATCTGGTCCGACACAGAGTGGAATGAAACATCACTGTTTCGATACAATTACTCCGTTCCAAGCACAGGTGGACTTAAACAGCCTTATTTTGAAACAACGATGCAGTTTCTGTGTCTGGCTCGAGATCGAATCTGGTCCGGTTATCCGAGACGGGGGCGGAATGAAACACCACTGTTTCAAAACAGGGAACCACAGCCGTTCCGAAACACTGAAACAGTTCCACGTATCGATACACTGTATCGAAACATAGAAACAGTGGCCAAGTCTATTGTGCAGTTGGAGGTGAGCCGCCAGCAGTGGTTGATGTGGAGAGAGAGATGCCAGAGTTTTGAGCGGACAATCTGGACGTATGTCCGTCACAAAAAGGAAATTTGTTTAATTGGATGTCACAAAATTATATATATATTGACTTTTGAACGCTATTAATGTAAGTACATTTTTTGTTCTATATCAAAATATTTCATTTGATAACTATGCCTTCAGTAGTGGTGCCTTCAGTAGTTAGAATCTTTTATTTAGGTAGCGGTATTGGCACTCGCTGTATTGCAGTAGTTCGGGTAACGAAGATTTTTGTGTGGTAACTGACTCATGAAAGGTAAAGGTTATTGTTAGTCAGGGCCATTCTTTTGTAGCGATTATTGGAAGTCAGACTGCGTTGCGCTAAAAAAAAAAAAAATGTTGTGTGTCAGTTTAGTGACGATCAGGATAAGTAAAGAGAGAACTGTCTGAGTACGTTCAGTTTTACTCAGCTGCCTTTGTATCAAATATCGTAGAGGTTTACCAGCACAGAAATTCAGAATTTTTCTAAGGGGACGTTTCAACTGTAGGACGGAGCCAAGCTGGCGGCGGCTCCATTGTGCTCATGCGGGCATCCATGGGTCCAGTGGAGGTCGTTCAAGGCTCCACGACAGCCAATCCAGACCACGTGCATCCCTTCACGACGATCATGACTCCCGACGGCAGTGGCATTTTTCAACAAGATAATGCGTCATTTCACAAGGCCAGGTGTAACACCGCAGCGAATTACAGTTATGAGGCGACCCCCCAACGCAATAGATCAGAATGCGATCGAACACATTTGGGATGTGACAGAATGTGACGTCAGAGTTAATCTCCCGCGAATTTATGTGAATTACGTGAGTTGTGAGTTCAGATGTGGTACCAATTCCTTCCTGGCCTACCAAGGCCTCATCGCTTCCACGTCGCAACGTTTCGCAGCTGTCATCGATGCCAAAGGTGGACATGTCTGCTATTAAGGAGGTGGTCATAATGTTCTGGCTGATCAGTGTATACCCCCCACTGCTAGTGCTGCCACCGGCTATCTGTGACTGCGTAATGCACGTTGACGTCGAACGTAGGCGGGGTTACATTAATGTGACTGGACCACGTATTCAAACGTCCCCTTTGAAAAATTATGAATGACAGTGCTGGTAAACTTCTACGTTGTTTGATTTTCAAACAGCTGAGGAAAACTCGACGTACTCAAACAGTTTGCTCTTTACTTATTCTGATCATCACTAAACTGACACACAATATTTTTGGCGCAACGCAATCTGAATTTCAATAATTCCTACAAAACAATGGCCCTGACTAAAAATAACCTATACCTTTCATGAATCACTTACCTCACAAAAATCTTCGTTACTCTAACTACTGCAATACAGCGAGCGCCAATACTGCCAGCTAAATAAAAGATTCTAACTACTGAAGGCACTAACTACTGATAGACACAGTTAGCAAATGAAAGATTTTGATAGAGAACAATCAATGTATTTACCTTAATAATGTTCAAAATTCGTCATATATATATCTATGAATTCATGACATCCATCTTTACAAATTTCCTTTTTCTGACGGACACACGTCCAGATCGTCCGCTCATAGTAACCTCTCAAAAGTCTGGCATCTCTCTCCCCACATCCACCATTGCTGGCGGCTCACTTTCAACTGCCCAACGCTACGCGCTGTTCACATCCAACTGCCCAACACTACACTAGCGAATATTCCAACAATGAGTCCAGCCAGCCACAGACTGTACACAACGCAGACAGCGATTTTCATACAGAGCACTGCATGGCGTTACCAACATGAAAACTTAAACAGCTTACTTACGGTATTAATTGTTCATAACAGTAGAGTAGCAGTGGTAGTAGTAGTAGTATAACTTTAGCAAGAATACAGGACAAGAGCGAAACGCATAAGTCATATAGGTTGATTCAGCTAAGCCGGCCACCTCGAAAATATCCTGAACTTACCGGGCACGAATAATGTATGAGACGATATTATGAGACCGAGTCCTCCTTGGGCAAGTAAATAAGTTTAGTTGCTCAGAGTAGAGAACTGCACTCTCAGAAGGGTGATAACTTTCTAATTATCTTGGGTTACTATCATAGGTGTAAACTAGAGGGGCGAGCAGAGGGCAATGAAACAAGTAAATAATCCCAATAAACGACACGCCGTATTATAACTGAGTATATAAACTCCTTATAACAGAGTCCGCGAATATTCAAACTTTTGATACGCGCTTGAGAATAAACACATTACAACAAGTAGCCCACGTGGCCATCGTTTAGGTGAAGGCACGCTTCAGTACTCCTCATGGATGCCCTTACACGTTTAAGAATCCCAGTCGCGTTCCCAACGCATAGACAACAATCCGGAATGAGTTTCTGGGATTTGTTGACACTATCAACAGGGCTGGACTACATCAAAGCTCTTAAACAGCCACATACAGAAAGAATCCAACGGTTTCAAGTCGGGGAGCTGGAAGGCCATGTTATTGGCAAGCGACGACCGCTGTGGAAGGTTCATGCTACAGACTCCTGAACAGCCAAATGAAAGTGCACCAGTGCACCAGCACGTTGCATGGCCACATATGCATCGTTTAACTGTAAGGAACGATACCCAAATAGTCGATTAGCTTGTACTGAAGGAAATGAACGTATGCACTACCAGTAAGTCAGCCTGACAGAAAATGCGTCTCTATCAGCGGATCACCAACGATACCTACCCAAACGTTAACGGAAAACCACTATTGATGCGCCGTCTCGGTGGTAGCATGTGGGTTTACATAAACAAAAAAATGTGTGTTGTAGATGTTCATAATTCAGTCAGGGATAACACACACTTCATTTGCAAACAACACGTAAGCGAGGAACTTTGGTTCATTCCCGCATTGCGTAGGGACCATTAGCAGAAGGCAACTCGGGTTGGAAAGTAAGGGCGGCCATGGCTTCCACACATTGTATATAATATGAGTGTTAGCTGTCCCTCATCTAGTATCCACATATGGCGGAAGGTGAAATCGACACTGTTCTTGACTTAAATGCATGTCGCATTCTGGGTTTAAAAGAACCGACCTGGCACAGGCGTTGATGCATTGCTTTTAGCACGCCATGACATGAAGTGGTCGTCATCCATTTCTTTGTTTGAAAATGTTTGTGGAGCCACGGCAACAGCTTCAAACGCTACATGTCCACACTGCTTTTGCTGTTCACTATGAGAACTGGAAATCACAACACTAGCCATTAACATTTCCATGGGTGCAGTTCTACATGCGCGGTATCCAGAAAACCACTGCTTTAAGGACACAAAGGATGTTCGTAAATTCCCGTTAGAAACTTCTAGGACGTGTAGAGGGGAGTACGTACATAATATATGTATAATATTATCATGCTACAACCATGGTAATGCTACCGCTTTTCCAAGTATTTGATGGTCCTTGATAAAGGCGACGAGCAGCTCTTCCGTTACTATGAAGTTCGCCATTAGAAGGATCATGTCGATGAATTCTACACTACTGGCCGTTAAAATTGCTACACCAAGAACAAATGCAGATGAGAAACGGGTATTCATTGGACAAATATATTACACTAGAACTGACATCTGATTACATTTTCACGGAATTTGGGTGCATGGATCCTGAGAAATCAGTACCCAGAACAACCACCTCTGGCCGTAATAACAGCCTTGATACGCCTGGGCATTGAGTCAAACAGAGCTTGGATGGCGTGTACAGGTACAGCTGCCCATGCAGCTTCAACACGATACCACAGTTCATCAAGAGTAGTGATTGCCGTATTGTGATGAGCCAGTTGCTCGGCCTCCATTGACCAGACGTTTTCAATTGGTGAGAGATCTGGAGAACGTGCTGGCCAGGGCAGCAGTCGAACATTTTCTGTATCCAGAAAGGCCCGTACAGGACCTGCAACATGCGGTCGTGCATTATGCTGCTGAAATGTAGAGTTTCGCAGGGATCGAATGAAGGGTAGAGCCACGGGTCGTAACAGATCTGAAATGTTGCGTCCTCTGTTCAGAGTGCCGTCAATGCGAACAAGAAGTGACCGAGACGTGTAACCAATGGCACCCCATACCATCACGCCGGGTGATACGCCAGTATGACGATGACGAATACACGCTTCCAATGTGCGTTCACCGCGATGCGACCATCATGATGCTGTAAACAGAACCTGGATTAACCCGAAAAAATGACGTTTTGCCATTCGTGCACCCAGGTTTGTCGTTGAGTACACAATCGCAGGCGCTCCTGTCTGTGATGCAGCGTCAAGGGTAACCGCAGCCATGGTCTCCGAGCTGATTGTCCATGCTGTTGCAAACGTCGTCGAACTGTTCGTGCAGATGGTTGTTGTCTCGGAAACGTCTCCATCTGTTGACTCAGGGATCGAGACGTGGCTGCACGATCCGTTACAGCCATCTGGATGAGATGCCTGTCATCTCGACTGCTAGTGATACGAGGCCGTTGGGATCCAGCACGGCGTTCCGTATTACCCTCCTGAACCTACCGATTGCATATTCTGCTAACAGTCATTGGATCTCGACCAACGCGAGCAGCAATGTCGCGATACGATAAACCGCAATCGCAATAGGCTACAATCCGACCTTTATCAAAGTCGGAAACGTGATGGTACGCATTTCTCCTCCTTACACGAGGCATCACATCAACGTTTCACCAGGCAACGCCGGTCAACTGCTGCTTATGTATGAGAAATTGGTTGGCAACTTACCTCATGTCAGCACGCTGTAGATGTAGCCACCGCCGCCAACCTTGTGTGAATGCTCTGAAAAGCTAATCAATTGCATATCACAGCCTCTTCTTCCTGTCGATTAAATTTCGCGTCTGTAGCACATTATCTTCGTGGTGTAGCAATTTTAACGGCCAGTAGTGTACAAACGCGTTCTCATTCACGTTGCTCTGACACTCGCAGAGTTGAATGAGGCTCAGACCAGGTCAGAGAAGTAGGGAAGACGTCAAATGACATCATCCGATCCGACGTAACTCCACCGCCCCCCACGAATACACTGCTTCATACCTGCCTAGCAAACATGATTCCAGACGGCGCTGTTTACGGACATGAGTTCTTATTCAATACACTATGTGCTCACTCCCCTCTACAAGTCCTACAAGTTTGTAACGGGAATTTCCTAACATCGTTTATGCGTACTAGGGTTAGTTACTTGTCCTCTACTCGCGACGTTCGTTTGTGTCTGTAACAGCCTAACACCGCCTATATTACTGCAATTGAACTCACGTATATCGCAACGCCTGACCCGTACCTGACATAACTGCTTTTCGCACTACGACTTCTGCCCACAATAAGTATGGTGATAGAAGGATAGAAGGTGTCGGTCCACTGCAGCCTTGGAGAGAGCATTTAGATTACTCAAGAGGAGACTGAAAGGTTGCAATGGAAACTGGGTGGAGCAAGGTGGGCGTTGAGCAGCGAGATGGAAGCAGAAAGCGTGATTGATGGAGCTACGGGCGGACACCTTGAGACGCCGTAATTACTGTGCGTCATTCTCCTCGCCTCAGGAGGGGGGTGACGCAGCGCAGACGTCGACGAATATCGCCGATGTGGCCCGGCGGTGATGAAATAAGCGCTCCGTGTCCTACCGGCGCGTACAAGCTGCTCGATATCTACTCAAATCGCAGCTTGCTACGATCCACGCCAAGCGAGGCTGGTTTTGGGTTTCGAACAGCGATCAACGCTGGCCATCCTACAACGATTCGTCATTTGTTGCTTCAGGATCAGTCTAGACGTTCTGTTGTTTAGATGGCTGCTCCTCGTTTATGCTGGCTCTCGCGCATTCTACACCTACGTCTACGTCTTCGTTCATCACTGTGAAGTGCATGGCAGAGAGGACGTGCCGTTGTCCCATGTAGTCTATCACAATTCGTCTTTGTTACATTTTCGTATGGAGCGCACGAAAAATAACTGCTGAAATGCCTCGGTGCGCGCTTAGTCTACGCTTACCTTTTGCTTACTGTGAATGATCTGTCGCCCACAATTGATACACCACCCCCAAAGCCGTTTCCACTTCCGGACGCAGTCTTAGTACGCCTCTTACTGCATCGCGCGAAGCGCCATATGCGAATTTTCTTTTATCTCGTCTGTGGAGAGTACGGACAACGATGCACCAACAGGGACGAACGTCCGGGTGAGTTATCGTGATGGAAGATCCATGAATTGTCTCCCCACGTTTCAGGCCGTTTCCGTCTCACATTTTCTTGCAGGCGACGCAACACGTCCCGATAGTACCATCGATTAACAGATTCATGATGAACTAATACTCAAAGCCAAGGAAAACTATCAGCATGGCTCTGGCGTTTGACCTGACCTGACAAGCTTTTTTTGGGCGCGGAGAACCATTCCTGACCCAATGTACAGATTGACCCTTGGTCTCAACATCATTCTCTTAAGGAACATCTCGTTCTAATTTGAGTGCTCCAAAAGCTCTTCACAGATAGCGAGGCGAACGCCTTAAGTCATGAGCCGTGGGACGAACTTGGTGGCAACACGATGCGTCTCAAGATGCTGCGTCAGGATTTCGTGACATGATCCAACTGACATGTTGGATTGTTCTGCATTCTCTAGGACAGTCAGTCTTCGATTGGCACAATTTCGTTGACGTTCCTGAAATGAGCGTCCTGAACGAGAGTCATCTTTAACTTCTGTCTGGCTATTTTTAAACCGTGTGAACTATTCGTAACTCTGAGTATGGCTTAAGTTCCATCACCGTAGGCTTCCTGCATCATTTGGTGTGTCTCTGCAAGGCTTTTCTTGAGTTTCATCCAAAATTGATTGCAGACGCTTTGCTCCTCTAACTCTGTCATTTAGAAATTTGCAAACTGTGCGGAACGACATTCTACTCAGTGCAGTCCCGAACAACAACAATAAGTAACACTAATACAACAATGAAACTTCCGGCAGTCACACATTAAACACAGGCGTGTGCAGGAATACCAACCGTCTTTCGCTCCAACACACCACTGGCGCGAAATTACGAATGTTTCGGAATTTTTCTGAAGAGACCTCATATACTACAGAGATTCATAAGTACGTTAATGCCACGAATGTCGCAGCTAAGAAATACAATTACTTTGAGAGCATTAAGGATTATGTTCTGAGACACAAAATACCATTTCAAATTTATAAAGCGTTTTTGAAGGAACAAAAAGAACGTTACGCTCGAAAAGGAAACAGAAAAGTGAAACTGAAAACTGGTGTTTCTGTACCACCCAAGTCTCTGACGGTAAATTTACTTTGCTCTACGAATGTTTTCGTCTTATAACCAAGCACAATATATATCCTAAGAAAGAAAGAGCGTAAGGATTATCCAATATAAAAATAAAGAAGAAAGGACTCCGTAAAATGCAAATAATATTCTGGGGATACTCTTCCTCTTCTTTAAATGTCGAGTTATACATTTTGATCCAGTCTTAGCTCAGTTTTAAATGTCATTGAATTCTGAAACGGGACCCCTGGAAACGATCTCTGTTACAGGTCCGTGTTTGGTTCGAAGCAGATACTCTACGATAAGTCAGCACCTTTAAGCAACAACGCAGCTAACTGAATAAAGAAACGATGACCAGCGATGTTGGTGTGAGAAAGACGTCGAGATCCAGTAAGCCAAATGACTGGAGAGCAGAGAAAATGTAATGTGAAAGTATAAGGTTGAGATTTATTAGTCGCAGAAGCACGATTATCATTGGAATTCGTAATTATTACTAACAATCTCTGCTGTTATTTGTAACGCTTCATATAATTAAAGGGTAGAACGATTAACAAACAAAGATAAAAAAAGTGCAGCAAATTACAGAGTTGCAATTAGCATTACGTGTATTAAACTACGAATATTGTGTGGTAGGGGAGTAAATTAATAGGTCTGACAATTTTATTCATCCTATAATTAGAGAAATATAGGTTCCAGGCCTAGAACGGCTATGTGATCCTGGTCTTTCAAGATTCTACGCGGCTGAACGATACAGCGATTCAGTGGTTCCTTTACTGACACTACCACCAACACTAATGACCACTAAAATTGGAACCTAGCCAAGGTGGCATGCAAGTAAGGAACTGGCAAGAAATGTACTACGGTGTCCTGTAACTTTCAGTCAGTGAAATTCGCACCCAGCGAACTTTGTACCCAGCGAACTTTACACCTAACGAACTTTGCACCCAGAAAAGGTCGAGGAAGAATTCTCTAAAACACCGTCCTAACTGCGCGACTTTGTCCGCAGCTCGTGGTCGTGCAGTAGCGTTCTCGCTTCCCACGCCCGGGTTCCCGGGTTCGATTCCCGGCGGGGTCAGGGATTTTCTCTGCCTCGTGATGACTGGGTGTTGTGTGATGTCCTTAGGTTAGTTAGGTTTAAGTAGTTCTAAGTTCTAGGGGACTGATGACCATAGATGATAAGTCCCATAGTGCTCAGAGCCATTTCTTTTTGGCGCGACTTTCCTGGCAGGTAGAAGGGCCGAGGGCATATGCCGGCCCGCCCTTATGCGGCGTCCTGAGTAAGAGAACGAGAGATGCTCGAACAAGAACTGTAATGCCGAAATTTTTACAATCAAAAACGATTATAACTTTTTTATTTCCTGTCGGATATAATAAAATTTTTATTAACTTAAGAGCAGATCTTCAGAAAATACAGAGGATAATATTAAACCCGAGCTACAAACATGGATTTTAAAAGTCGTGTATCTTCTACTGGACAAAGCATACACTATGTGATCAAAAGCATCCAGACACCCCCAAAAACATACGTTTTTCATATTAGATGCATTGTGCTGCCACCTACTGCCAGGTACTCGATACCAGCGCCCTCAGCACTCATTAGATATCGTGATAGAGCAGAATGGAGCTCTCTGCGGAATTTACTAACTTCGAACGTTGTCAGATGATCGGGAGTCAGTTGCGTCATACGTCTGTACGCGATATTTCCACACTCCTAAACATCCCTAGGTCTACTGTTTTCGATTTGATAGTGAAGAGGAAACGCGAAGGGACACTTACAGCACATAAGGTTAAAGGCCGACCTCGTCTGTTGACTGAAAGAGACAACGGCAGTTGAAGAGGGCCGTAATGTGTAATAGGCAGACATTCCCAAGTGCATCAGGATCCACTGCAAGTGCTATGATAGTTAGGCGGGAGGTGAGAAAACTTGGATTTCACCGTCGAGCGGCTACTCATAGGCCACACATCACGCAGGGAAATGCCAAATGACGCCTCACCTGTTGTAAGGAACGTAAACGTTGAACGATTGAACAGTGGAAAAACGTTATGTAGAGTGACGAATCACACTACACAATGTGGCGATCCGATGGCAGGGTGTAGGTATGTCGAATGCCCGGTGAACGCCATCTGCCACCGTGTGTAGTACCAACAATAATGTTCTGAGGTGGTGGTGTTATGGTGTGGTCGTGTTTATCATGGAGGGGGATTGCACCCCTAGTTGTTTTGTGTGGCACTATCACAGCACAGGCCTGCACTGATGTTTCAAGCACCTTCTCGCTTCCCACTGTTGAAGAGCAATTCGGGGATGGTGATTGCACGTTTGAACACGATCGAGAACCTGTTCATAGTGCACGGCCTGTGGCGGAGTGGTTACACGACAATAAATCCCTATAATGGACTGGCCTGCACGGAGTCCTGACCTGAATCCTACACAACACCTTTGGGATGTTTTGGAACGCCGACTTCGTGCCAGGCCTCGCCAACCGACATCGATACCTCTCCTCGGTGCAGCATTCCGTGAAGAATGGACTGGCATTCTATAATAAACCTTCCAGCACCTGATTGAACGTATACCTGCGAGATTGGAAGCTGTCATCAAGGCTAAGGGTGGGCCAACACCATACTGAATTCCAGCATTACCGATGGAGGGCGCCACGACCTTGTAAGTCATTTTCAGCCAGGTGTCCGGATACTTTTGACCACATAGTGTACTTTAAAATAAAGTATGGTCTAATCCCATGGATGAACTTATGGTACACACAACGTGCGTAATTTGCGTTGTCATTCTAATAAACAGACCACTTTACATGCATGGTGGTGAACCAGAAATTCACCGACAAAATTTCTCAGGTTGCTCAGGCACATTTTCCGACTATTTTCGCAGGAGGGTGGTCTCCAGTGGTTCGTTACAGAATAATTACATTTCCTTTGTTTTCTTACCCTTTTTACTCGTATTGCATTGAAAATATCTGCATAACAGTGACAATGTTGAAGGTGTGCGCTTTGTTCCTGTTTCAAGACCAACTTATTCCATTCACTCATGGTACTTAACTGTTGACTCTTCGTCCTCAGGCTTCCATTCGGTACTGCTCGGTCCAGCCTCGAGTTGGTTTTTTCAGCAGTGTTAGTACGTTAACAGCAATACACCACGAGATGAACGGTTTTACAAATGAAGATTCGGCGGATGTGCAGGTCGTCTACGGGTTCATTGACCACAATGGAAAAACGGCACGACGACGAAACGCTCATCTCTTCTCACAGAGTCGGAAATCCCGTCCAACAGCAGTTAGCATCTTTACATGGGCGCCCACGGTTAACCTCATCCTTTCATGTTATTACGTTTTAGTTACTGCATATTACAGCCTTTTTCACTGCTGTAAAATTATTTTCACACAAATATATTAATAGTAACGAAGCTTATTGAGTCATAATTGCATTATTACTTCGTAATGAGCCACCGGAAACCACCGGTCTTTATACCAAAATAAGCAGAAAATATCCCTAAACTAATGCCGAAATTTTGTTAATGGAGTTCTGGTTCATCCAGTACGGATGACATGAGTTGTATGTAGCTTCTCCCACTCCTAGCGCTACGCGTGTGTGTCCTCCGTATGTGATACGTGGTACTTACTGGAATTAAGGAAAACGTGGAAGGAAGGACCCACCATTATGACTTTCTTTTTACACAACCTGCTTCCTTAACAATATATAAACTGTGTTTTACAGATAATCGAAGCTTTTAACCATAGAATTTTTTTTAACAAACTGAACAAGTTCGTGAAATTCTTTTGACCTTAAACGTTAAGTTGAATGAGGTTTTAATCTTTGCAAAAGAAATCCGAAGTGCTGTATTGCAAAACAGCAAACATATTGACAACGATTACAAGACGGCGGAACCTGCAGCCCGCCCGTTATCGGGTACCGAGCGAGGTGGCGCAGTGGTTAGCACACTGGACTCGCATTCGGGAGGACGACGGTTCAATCCCGTCTCCGGCCATCCTGATTTCGGTTTTCCGTGATTTCCCTAAATCGTTTCAGGCAAATGCCGGGATGGTTCCTTTGAAAGGGCACGGCCGATTTCCTTCCCAATCCTTCCCTAACCCGAGCTTGCGCTCCGTCTGTAATGACCTCGTTGTCGACGGGACGTTAAACACTAACCACCACCACCACCGTTATCGGGTGGAACAGCGGTGTTTACTGCCGCGCTGGACACAGTCCGTCTTATTAAATGCCCTCCTGCATCGCTTGAAAGCTATATAAGCACCACTGATGACAAGAGTGATTCAGTTACTCTAAACAAATGACTTAACTTTTGAATTTAAAGCTGTTTGTCGAAAGGTTCGGAGTCTAGATGCGCACCTGTGCTTAAAGGTTAAACAGAATAGGAAACAATATGACAATGATAAGGCTTACTTCAGAGCAACCAACCTCTTAATTTCAATCGGCAACCAAGATACGACTGGATCCCAACCCGTCCCTTCTGACAATTTTATTTTGATTAAAGTCCTAGTGACAGTTGGCTGTTAATATTTTGAAGGTTAAACTGATTGTCAGTTATTAAGACCGCTCTGAAGGAACGTCTTAAAACATTACTTGTGAACACTTATTACAAAATAACTTACTCGGCGGAACCACAATATCCAGCTAAAATACATTAATAATCACCGGTCTTTCAAACACAGAAACGTACAGCTTAGTACAACAGGTTGTTCAGATTATTACGAATGACTGAGAAACACAATTACAATCAAAGAATTTAACCGGTTAACAGCTAAATCTAACCACAAGATCCCTTTTTTGTTTAATGGCAACCTGTGCCTTAGTACAATTGTTCCGTCTGCATTTAAGACCAAGAGCTAATTAATTAGAACATTAACGATCAGGTACAATCCAGAAAGCAAAGGAAATATGATAGCGGGACTAATTTCAAGTGTCTTAGTACAACACTACGACCTAGAGCCGACTGAGCCGACTGAGTAAAACTCTGAGGGTCGGGTACAAACCAGAAAATAATAAGGAGGGCAGGTAGACAATGACACAGATCACCACGAGGATTGCAGAATGTTGCTCCCCTTTTTCAGCAAGCAGTTCCATGGATCCAAGGTGCGTCGCAGCGGTTACTGAGCGGTGCCGATGAAAGCCAGGTAGAAAAGGGCAGCCAGGCCACGAGCGGTCATCCGACACGAGTGTTGCCAACCAACCGACGGGATGTCGGCCTGCTGCTTGTAGTCGACGCTGGGCCAGGTGAAGTACTCCGGTATCTTCGGTCTGAGCAGGCCCTCCTTGCTCAGCCCGTGGCTTCGGCCGTTAGGACCTCGTGACCACCTCTTGTCGCGACGCTACCGCCAATCCACAAACTTCAGCCTCCTTCTCGCGCCAGCAAACCCCGTATACAGGGTGTTTCAGAAGGGGTGGTCAATGTTCAGCGATATGACAGGAATGATTATTCTAAACAAAAAAGTAAACATGGGTTCTAAAACGCATATCTTAAGAGCTATGAGCAGTTCTTGATCTTCGATACTGTGAAGCAATTCTCTTCTACTGCAAGCTCTTTGCTTTCCGTATTTTGTGATAGTATGGACCAACAAGAGAAAATATGACCAGTAAACATGTGCTCTAAACTGCATACCTTGTAACCTCCCCACAGAAATATAAAAAAAAAATATGAACCAAGTGTAACCTCCCCACAAAAAAATAATAATTAAATGAATTTTAAATATTGTAACTTCTGAACAAAATTGGTTCCCATTCGTAATCTCTGTGCAGAAATGCATTCACATTTAATGTACCCACAAAATTCTTTTCTCATTTAATGTTAAGTTCGAAACAGAAAAATTCCTACACCCAAAAATAATAGAAAAAAATCAGTAACCTGGTAAATTTTATGACGACAGCAGCGCTGCGCCACGGCCCTGTACTCTGAATAAAAAAGCAAAAATTCTTACCTCAATAAAAACTGAGAATATATCTGCTCTTACCAAAAAATTTTTCGGCACAGCTTCGTGCAATGCTGGCCTATATTTTTGTGATTCTTGAAAGGAATGATCATGCATTGGATATATTCTTTAAATTGAAATGAATGCTTTTTTTAAAAAATTACTTTATATTATAAAAACTATTATTGGGGCATTTTTTAAAAAGAAATTGGATGACAGTTAACATACATTACTAGATATGCGCAAGGCTGCTTCTTTACCTTCTACAATAATACTCATCCTCCAGAGTCCCGACCAGAGCAGACTGCACACAAGCGCGGACACGCGCAGACAACCGCCGACTACTGCAGACTCACGCAGACTACAGTCGACAACCGACTACTGCAGACTAATGCCGACTACCGACAAGCAACAACTAACTACATACTGCTCTCTGGTCAGAGACTCTCCTAAGTCTTGCCTGTTGCAGGCAGCACATATAGCGCATGCCTCTTACAACCTTCACAGCGATGAAACCTGTTCATCTTCGGTTCTTTGGAATACAAATCTTCTAATGAACAAGTGCTAATAACTTTTAAGGTATGCATTTTAGAGCACATGTTTACTGGACTTTTTTTCTTGTTTTGGTCCATACTAACACTTCTCAAAACATGGAAAGCAAAGAGTTTGCAGTAGAAGAGATTTGTTTCACAATTTTGTAGATCAAGGATATCTCATAGCTCTTAAGGTATGCGATTTAGAGGCCATGTTTACCTAACTTTTTTGTTTCGAATGATCTTTCCTATCATATCCCTGGATAGTGACCATCACTTTTAAAATACCCTGTATATATCGGCAAGTAAAGACCTTCTAAGAACACAACCCACAGGTACCAACTTTTTCTCATAGATGTTGGCATTGGGGTCGCAGCAGAGATAGCCGATACTACACCTGAGCCCGTGACGCCAGACAGAACAGTCCACTAATTCAATGGCACCACGGCTCAATATGTGACGTAGAATAAGAAACAATTTCCTTTATAACAGTAACTGTACATCAACATTCATACTGTGCTAAACACTGTGTACTTCATGGCAGAGGGTACTCCCACTGTACAAGTTATTAAAGTTTCTTCCCGTTCTTCTCACGGATGGAGCGCGGAGAAGATGATTGGTTAAACGCCTCAGTGGTCACGGCAATTAAACTTTTCACGCCATCCTTAGGGGACTAATACGTAGCGGACTGTAATTCGTTCCCATATTCATTATTTAAAGCTGGTTCTTGGCGCTTATAATTAGGCTTTCTCCGTACAGTATGCCTCCATCTTCAAGCGTCTGCGACTTAAGTTTCATCAGCGTCTTCGTCACAGTCTCTCACCCGCCAAACAAACCTGTGACCCTTAGTGCTGCATTTCTCTTCCCCACTGAATATCCACCGTTACTCCTATTTCGTACGGGTCCCACATACTTGACCAATATTCTAGCATGTGTCGCACAGGTGTTTTCTATGTCGTCTCCTTCGCATACTGAATGCATTTCGCTAGTGTCCTAACAATGAACCGAAGTCTGCCCCTCCTTTACCTACGAATGACCATATGTCGCCTCTAGCGCCACACATAGGTATTCGTGTGAGTTGACTGATTTCAGTTGTGACACGTTGATATTATAGTCGACGAGTACCACGATCTTTTCATCTTGTGAAAAGTAGCATTTTACACGGCTGAACATTTAAAGCATTTTACCACTTTAAAATCCTGTCACGATCTAATTGCATATTTGTGCAGCTCTTTTTTCAGACGGTACCCCATTAAGTACCGAGTTAAGTACCGAGGTGCCGAAGGCCTTGGTACAGCGATATGCACATATAGTGATGACGGTAGTATCGCTTACACAAGGTATAAAAGGGCAGTGCATTAGAGGAGCTATCATTTGGACGGCATTTAGCTGATTCTATACACAGAAAAACAAAACTTTCTCACTTTGTTTGTGATCAAGAACATTATGCCATCTTGCAGATGGAATGATGTACGCTGAGAAAAAACGGCAACTGAAAAAAGCACAGAAAATATGCCGCAAACAGCGACAATAATTCTTAAAAACATGGCATAACATACAATAAATAAGGTTTAAAAAGCCCACTCATTAATGGTGGTATTTATCGCCAAAACTAGTTTGGGAAATAAATAAGTAAACAAATAACAAGATGTTATATATCAAGGCGAACTCAATTCCCATATTGTCGTTTTTCTACGCAAATACGGACCGAATGGAAGAGTTTCAAGACAAAGTTATTAGGGCAAGGATTGGCGTACACGCCCTTGTTTCACTCTGGAGGAAGGCCATAGAACGGGATGGAGATTACGTGGAAAACTAGGTTGTGTGGATGAAACACCATTCTTTCATGTGTGTAATTCTCATATTGTTCAATAAAGAGTTGCTGCATAAAAAATATGTGGTGCATTATTTTCTAGCCCATCCTCCTATATGTTGGGAATATGGACCCCCAGAACACATAGGGGAGACCGGAGCAAGTTGACGAGCGGGGCAAGATGAAAAATGATTTAGTTTAAGTTCCCATACCTAGGTAGCAGCACTGTATGCATATTAGTAGCACTGCACACGACTAGGAAGTAAAATATAGCGCACTGATGCCGCTCGTGCAGTATCGTTCCTTGCTATGCTCTGATTGAGAATTTTCTGTGACGTGCTGCAATTTTCTACATCTCTGAATTAAGACTTCGCAGACTAACAGGTAAGATACTGTTTTATACTTTACCATACACGAGTAACTTTAACAACGTGCTTGTCATAAAGACTGTGTATTTATGCCTCATTCTTCTCTAAACTGCCTCAATAATGGAAAGTTTGTAACATTGTCGTTCGGTTCAAGTTGGCTGGGGCAAGTTGACGGCCTCGTCATCTTTCCCCATATGATTTTTGCTGTGCCTGTTTCAGTTTTTGACTGCCATTTCTTGTGTTTTGTGTAACAGTCTTAACTTTCATGACTCACAAAGTATCTCTCAACATGCTGAAAGTGGGCTACTTTACTAACTTAAGGCACATTATGAGCCAGACATGGTGAGAACCTATAAGAAAAGGTCCTCCAGAGGCGAGTGGGATCAAAATACTGTGGCTGCTACAATAAAAGTTGTGAAAGAAGGAAAAAAGACCTGCTTGGATGAAGCAAACGTTTACAATATCCTTGAAGTAACACTACGTCGTCATTTGAAGGAAACAGATGACGTAAGAATTGAATGTTTGTTTCATACGCAAAAATATTCGTATAACTTTGTGTGTGCATCTGTATGTCTGCTAGTGCGCGCGTGCGTGTGACTGTGTGTGTGAAATTTAGCCTTCGCTTATTTATTTTTAATTTTCGTAGGAACGACGTATTATCGGTGGACGATTTAGAGAAGTTTTTAATGAAGTGCATCTACAAGATCTAAAGGACTATGTGACAACAATGGATAAAATGTGTTTAGGAATAACGAAGCAACAATGTAGAAGGCTTGTCTTTGATTGCGCAGAGTAGTGTGAGTTATCCCATCCATTCAACCCCGTTACCAGGATGACTGGTTATCAAATTTCATGAAAAAATTTAAATTCAATGTACGGGAACGAGAGGCAACATCGATTGCTAGAGGAATGGGTTTTAATAAGCCAAGTGTTGATAAGTTCTTCTCAAAGTGAGAAAGAAGTGCGAGAGAAATATAAAACTACTGCTTCTGCCATTCACAATGCAGATGAATCTGGGCTCTCCACTGTGCCTAATAAGTTAGCAAACGTCATTGCACTCACAGGAACTAAGAGAGTTTCCAAAATTGTGTCAGGAAGGAATGTTACCATAATTTGTTGCATTAGTGCTACCTGTCAACATTGTTGATTTTTGCAAGAAAACGGATGCGAGTTATGCTTGTGGAAAGAGCACCACCAGGAACAATTCGACACTGTAGTGACAATGGATAGAGAAATGGAGATACATTTGTGATGTTTTTGAATCATTTTAATTTTCACGTTAAGCCGGCTTCTGAATCAGCAGTTTTGTTGCTGGTTGACACCAGAAATCTGACATAACCCTGGCGGCTATCAAATTTTGCAGAGAATATCATGTAATTATGGTTGGATTTCCACCTCACACTACCCATCGCCTACAACCACTGGACGTTTCATGTTTTGGACCTTTAAAGAGCTATTATAGACAAGCTTGTGATAACTTTATGGTCACTCATCCAGGGCAGGCGATTTCTGACAAAAATGTTGGTGGGCTACTGAGCACTGCCTGTTTCAAAGCAGCCACCGTTGGGAATGCCGTTAAGGGATTCAGAAAATGTGGAATCGAGCCTTATGATCCTCTTGAGTTTGATGAGGACGATTTTGCTGCAGCAGACGTCACAGACCATGCTCTTGCTTCAGACAGTCCTGCTGAACATGAAAATCCTGCAGTTCAGAGTGAAGAACCTAATGCTCAGTCCTCAAAAAAGCTGAATGAAGAAGCAGAACCTTCAACTAGTGCCCATCCGGATAAACCAAAATTATGCAGAAGTATTTTTGATTTAAAACCAGTGCAAAAGAGAAACCAAACATGAGGAAACGTAGAACTCACAAACAATCTGCAAATGTTTTAACAAGCTTGCCTATGAAAGACATTTTAGAGCAGAAAGATGCACAGAAGATGGAACAAGAACTTCTAAAGCAACAAAGACGACAGGCTCGGGATGCCAAAAATAGAAGTTTTACTAAGAAACTAGCGTTTTCCTCTTCTGATGTAAAGAATAAACCCAGAGTTTCGATAAAATCAACCAATTCTTTCCAAGAAAGTTTAGTTCAGTGTCCGGGATGTGATGAGATTCATGAAGACCCTTCATCAGAAGACTGGACACAGTGCTATAAGTGCTTTAGATGGTGGTACGAAGACTGCTCAAACTGTGAAGGAGGGAAATTTATATGTGACTTTTGTTAATGTATGTACAAATACAGACAGACACAGCGGTATAACAGAATACTGCAACACACACGAAGCGTATCAGACAGCAGCTCCAATTCGTATACCAACACAGACAGCAATACCGAAACACACATTCATTCAAACAGCGAATACTTTCACGAACACGTACTGCGGACAATTAAACTCTGTCTGAATTGTGCAAGGCAACCAACGCTGTGAACCTGTTCTAGCTTAAGTATGAACAGCAGGTATATCCATCCCGCCGTCATTATACAGCTGTTGGGCTGTAACATTTGTAGCTGAACACTGAGTATGCGAGCAACAAAATAGGTAAAATTCAAGGAACATAATATAGGAACTGAAGGTTAACCAATAACCCCAAGAATCAACATACTTTACACTCACAAGCCACTCTTCTTTCCTTAATAGCTATTACCATAACAGTTATAGTGTTTTGTAAATAGTGTTTAGAAATATTAATCCGTAAATTAAACTGCAGCGAAGCGGGACGACAAGGCTCAAAGTAATTCCGAAACTTTCAGACCAGGCTGGCTCAGAAAAGGTACAATTTTTCTCTCTCTCTCTCTCTCTCTCTCTCTCTCTCTCTCTATCCTAGTCTTTCTTATCATCTATCATCATGTCCTCTTAAAATCTGAATATTTTAGTGGTTTTTTTCTCTTTCAATTTCTAATGCATTCTTATTTTATTATTACTTGCATTGTAATTGCTGAAAACAATAATAGCTGTTTGTAATACGGAATATGTTTTGTAATCTACATGAAAAGCTGTAAAAATGCTGCAAAATGCAAGGCAACAGGTCTCTAAATGACCAATAAATCAAATCAGATCAATAATAAGGACAGTACCACTCGAACTCGATATAATGAAGTAAAGTCGTACTGGATGAACCCTTTATTATTCCATTTACCGTTATCCCAGGCCGTGCGGGGTGGCAGCGCGGTTTGAGGCGTCATGTCACGGACTGCGCGGCCACTCCCGCCGGAGGTTCGAGTCCTCCCTCGGGCATGGGTGTGTGTGTTGTTCCTAGCATAGGTTAGTTTAAGTTAGTTTCAGTAGTACGTAAGTCTAGGGACGGATGGCCTAAGCAGTTGGGTCCCTTAGGAAATCACACACATTTGAACATTTCGTCCGACTTGGGCTCCTCGGTGTTTGTAGCACCTTTTCGTACCGGCACTCGTGGGAGGACACGAGTACCTCTGCAGGAGGGTCTCTTTTGAACGCTCTCGTGGAGTGGGGGACCGCGCCCTGGAGCCCGTGGCCTTCAATTTCCCTGAAAGCTCCTCTCGAGTTTCGTCTGCGGACGGGCTGGCTGCGCCGCGGATTGTTTTCCTTGTCCCTCACCAAACTTTGTTCGGGAGCCGAAAAAGCCGAACAGGCGTTCCTGCGGCTCTTGCGGATTCCAGAGGACTTGGCGTCTTCGCCGAAATTCGTACGCGCGCTCTGAAACATTCGCCAACAGTCTGTGAAATTAAAACTAAACAGACCTTCATAAACCAAACAGCAGTTTTGAACCCGACTTTTTTCGGCTTCTGGAGTAAACATCAGAATTTACCCGCTGGAAAGAAAAAAGTATTTTGGGAAGGTGTGAAAGTTTTATTTTGCCGTAAGAGCCATTAACAGAAGCTCAAATTTCTGAGGAAATTGTCGAGACTGATCTTTCCGTTTCAGGAAAAGGAGTGGATAGGAAAATCATCTCTGTCCGGCACATTTTAACGGACTGCATTTTATGCCGTGATGCAAGGGCAGAAGCACAAGTTGATGGGGATCTGCTCTGCGTTTTAGCTAATGTTGAGACGTGTGTGTCTAGGGTTTATAAAGTTTTGTGGTGTTTCTGGACTCTGGTCTAAACTTTTAGGCTGGAGGTTTTAGTGTATTGCAAAGTGACTGGCCCCTCCCTTTTTCCTTGCGGTCAGCCAGCTACTTCCATCTGCTATATTGTTTTAGCTCCCTCTACCACTTTCTTCCTAGGTTGTCAATGTTTCACTGCTGGCGGCATGTTTCGTCCCACGCTTCGGTGTGGGTAGGCACATATTTTTCCAATCTAGTTTCCTGTGTCTTACGTTCTGTTTTATCTTATTGTTCTGAGTCTTTTCTTGACACCCGTCTCAATCTGTTACTGAGCAGGCGCTGAAGACCTTGCCGTCGTGCGCCCTTAAAACGCTCTCCATCCATCCATCCATCACAACTGGGCCATGAAACTTGAGTTGGTACCACTAACCAATGGCTCTTACGCTGTGCTCTTACAAGGGGAACCCCCCATCGCTTCGCCCTCAGATTTAGTTTTAAGATGGCCCATTTGATAGCCAATCAAAGATTGAACGCAGATGAAACATGAAAACAGGCAGAAGGTGTACTGAACCGTGGAAAAAAGAAGCAAAAGAGAAACAGTGGCAGGTCCAAGATCAACATGTGCCACATGTTGACCGTTCGCTGCTCCTATTTTGCTTCTTTTTCGCAGTTTGATACACCTTCTTGCTGTTTCATCTGTCTTCAGCTTTGAGGAGCCATCCACTGGGCCACTTTACCGTTATACACTACTGGCCATTAAAACTGCTACACCAAGAAGAAATGCAGATCATAAACGGGTATTCATTGGACCAATATATTATACTAGAAATTATATGTGATTACATTTTCACGCAGTTTGGGTGCAAAGATACTGAGAAATCAGTACCCAGAACAACCACCTCTGGCCGTAATAACGGCCTTGATACGCCTGGGCATTGAGTCAAACAGAGCTTGGATGGCGTGTACAGGTACAGCTGCCCATGCAGCTTCAACGCAATACCACAGTTCATCAAGAGTAGTGACTGGCTTATTGTGATGAGCCAGTTGCTCGGCCACCAGTCATCAGAAATTTTCAATTGGTGAGAGATCTGGAGAATGTGCTGGCCAGGGCAGCAGTCGAACATTTTCTGTATCCAGAAAGGCCCGTACAGGACTTGCAACATGCGGTCGTGTATTATCCTGCTGGAATGTAGGGTTTCGCAGGGATCGAATGAAGGATAGAGCCACGGGTCGTAACACATCTGAAATGTAACGTCCACTGTTCAAAGTGCAGTAAGTGGGAACAAGAGGTGACCGAGACGTGTAACCAATGGCACCCCACGCCATCACGCCGGGTGATACGCCAGTATGGCGATGACGAATAAATGCTTCCAATGTGTGTTATCGCGATGTCGCCAAATACGGATGCGACCATCATGATGCTGTAAACAGAACCTGGATTCATCCGAAAAAATGACGTCTTGCCATTCGTGCACCCAGGTTCGTCGTTGAGTACACCATCGTAGGCGCTCCTGTTCGTGATGCAACGTCAAGGGTAACCGCAGCCATGGCCTCCGAGCTGATAGTCCATGCTGCTGCAAACGTCGTCGAACTGTTCGTGCAGATGGTTGTTGTCTTGCAAATGTCCCCATCTGTTGACTCAGGGATCGAGACGTGGCTGCGCGATCCGTTACAGCCATGCGGATAATATGCCTGTCATCTCGACTGCTAGTGATACGAGGCCGTTGGGATGCTGCACGACGTTCCGTTTTACCCTCCTGAACCCACAGATTCCATATTCTGCTAACAGTCATTGGATCTCGACCAACGCGAGCAGCATTGTTGTGTTACGAGAAACCGCAATCGCGATGGGCTACAATCCGACCTTTATCAAAGTCGGAAACGTGATGGTACGCATTTCTCCTCTTTACACGAGGCATCACAACAACGTTTCACCAGGCAACGCCGGTCAACTGCTGTTTGTGTATGAGAAATCGGTTGGAAACTTTCCTCATGTCAGCAAGTTGTAGGTGTCGCCACCGGCGCCAGCCTTGCGTGAATGCTCTGAAAAGCTAATAATCTGCATATCACAGCATCTTCTTCCTGTCGGTTAAATTTCGCGTCTGTAGCACGCAAACTTCGTGGTGTAGCTATTTTAATGGCCAGTAGTGTTTATGAGGGCGGAGGGTGAGGGGTGGGGTGGGGGGTGGGTGGGGGGGGGGGGGGCGTGCGATGGGGAGTTTCCGTTGTGAGATTGATCAGGTCTGCAAGGTCTGTCAATCGGACGTCGAAATTGTATCAGCTATCCTGATTCAGGAAGACGTCTTTTCCTGGAGCATGAAGGTGCGGCTAGACGAACACATCTAAAGGAGTTACACAGCACGCAGGTATGGCTGGCACCATACCCCCGCTTTGCTCAACGTAGTAAGCGTTTACGAAGCAGGTGTGACACAGGGCAATCTATCAAGCGATATAAACTTAACTGGATAATAATAATACCAACTGCTGCAAATTATATATAACTGAAATGA
Organism: Schistocerca serialis cubense; assembly: GCF_023864345.2. Classification (NCBI taxonomy): domain Eukaryota; kingdom Metazoa; phylum Arthropoda; class Insecta; order Orthoptera; family Acrididae; genus Schistocerca; species Schistocerca serialis. Next base: position 117,213,401 of record NC_064639.1, on the reverse strand, counting down.
AACACTACATTCAAAAATCGCCACAACAATGCTACTGCACGCATGATTTTCGACAACTGAGTTTGGCAGCAACCGGACACAAAATACAACTGTTCAAAGACTTGCGACGTCTACCAATATAGAATTACGCCGCCGAAACGGCAAGATAAAGTGTGAACATACCATGTAGCATTCTACTCCCTAGAGAAGGAGTATGAAGCAGCGCAGAACAAAGACGTTGGGTCACGCTGCACCTAATTCAGCTGCAGATTGCCACCTAGTTATTCCTTGCTCGCACTTCACTTGGTATCTCCAGTGTCCGTCTTACAAAGATGTGTTGAGTGTGCTGTACGTACGCGGAGGTCGACGAATCTTCTACATGAACGTCTAGTTCATTCACATATTTATACAGACTTCACCGAAAACGCCAGTGGCGTAGATTTCGCAATGTTATACCCCATGCCAGGGCACTGTATGAAGTTTCAAGTAATTAATTATTGAACGATATCTTTGCGTGTTTCCCTCAGAGCTCTATTGCGACTTGATTCCCACATGCACTGAACGCCCCATACCTTGTTTAGTGTTCCATTTAGCGGATATTACTCACTACTGTCCAGCATAGCAGCGAGGGACGTGCTGGGGATCGCAGAGATAGGGAAAACATAACTTGTGTATGAGCCACAGATTCGCGGTGCTGAAATGTCGGGTAGTGGAGCCGATTTAGCGTACCTTCTGTGGGCTGTTGTTGCTTGACCCGTGGCCCTGCCGGGGCTGCAGGAAGCAGAGGTGAGCGACATCGTCTTCACCCTTAAGACTGCCTTAGCACAGCTGGAATCTGTATTCTCCTTTGTGGTAATTAGCGCACCATCTCGCTCACACTGGGATTACACACTGTGTTGTTCATTACGTTATCAGAGCACAGGCTTTCTGTAGAGTCAGACCAACCGACTCTGTGTGTAACGTACTGTCCCAGCAGCTGGGTGGTGAAAACTGTCTTTTAATGAATTACTTCGAATGCTTTCTTGAGATTGGCCACAAAGTTTCCGTCAGTTATAAGAGCTGGTGATTTGTGCGCAAGGCGACCAAAAAAGGGGAGGAGGTTTTGGTTAGACAGAAAGCTGAAGATAGTAACCCGGGCCGGCGGCCTGATTCGTTAACAATAAAATGTGTTAAGTGGTAAGGGAGTGATCACATGGCAAGAAAATATACACAGCACGGAAGCTTAAGTGATAGTTGATGGTATATTTTGGAGAAGCTGCGCAAAAAGATTGTATGTTTTACTATCAATGAGGAGACTGGGCTTCCATTTCTTGAGTCGAGTAAACTCATATAATTTTCAGGCAGGGCCGAGTCTCGCAAGCTGCACAATTCTGCAAAGACGCGGATTTAGGGAATTATTTAAGATTCAAATTGGTGATTTTACGAGGACATTCCTAATTAAGATGTCTACATCTACTTCTACATTGATACTCCGCAAGCCACCCAACGGTGTGTGGCGGAGGGCACTTTACGTGCCACTGTCATTACCTCCCTTTCCTGTTCCAGTCGCGTATGGTTCGCGGGAAGAACGACTGCCGGAAAGCCTCCGTGCGCGCTCTAATCTCTCTAATTTTACATTCGTGATCTCCTCGGGAGGTATAAGTAGGGCGAAGCAATATATTCGATACCTCATCCAGAAACGCACCCTCTCGAAACCTGGCGAGCAAGCTACACCGCGATGCAGAGCGCCTCTCTTGCAGAGTCTGCCACTTGAGTTTATTAAACATCTCCGTAACGTTATCACGGTTACCAAATAACCCTGTGACGAAACGCGCCGCTCTTCTTTGGATCTTCTCTATCTCCTCCGTCAGACCGATCTGGTACGGATCCCACACTGATGAGCAATACTCAAGTATAGGTTGAACGAGTGTTTTGTAAGCCACCTCCTTTGTTGATGGACTGCATTTTCTAAGCACTCTCCCAATGAATCTCAACCTGGTACCCGCCTTACCAACAATTAATTTTATATGATCATTCCACTTCAAATCGTTCCGCACGCATACTCCCAGATATTTTACAGAAGTAACTGCTACCAGTGTTTGTTCCGCTATCATATAATCATACAATAAAGAATCCTTCTTTCTATGTATTCGCAATACATTACATTTGTCTATGTTAAGGGTCAGTTGCCACTCCCTGCACCAAGTGCCTATCCGCTGCAGATCTTCCTGCATTTCGTACTATTTTATAATGCTGCTACTTCTCTGTATACTACAGCATCATCCGCGAAAAGCCGCATGGAACTTCCGACACTATCTACTAAGTCATTTACATATATTGTGAAAAGCAATGGTCCCATAACACTCCCCTGTGGCACGCCAGAGGTTACTTTAACGTCTGTAGACGTCTCTCCATTGATAACAACATGCTGTGTTCTGTTTGCTAAGAACTCTTCAATCCAGCCACACAGCTGGTCTGATATTCCGTAGGCTCTTACTTTGTTTATAAGGCGACAGTGCGGAACTGTATCGAACGCCTTCCGGAAGTCAAGGAAAATAGCATCTACCTGGGAGCCTGTATCTAATATTTTCTGGGTCTCATGAACAAATAAGGCGAGTTGGGTCTCACACGATCGCTGTTTCCGGAATCCATGTTGATTCCTACATAGTAGATTCTGGGTTTCCAGAAATGACATGATACGCGAGCAAAAAACATGTTCTAAAATTCTACAAGAGATCGACGTAAGAGATATAGGTCTATAGTTTTGCGCATCTGCTCGACGACCCTTCTTGAAGACTGGGACTATCTGTGCTCTTTTCCAATCATTTGGAACCCTCCGTTCCTCTAGAGACTTGCGGTACACGGCTGTTAGAAGGGGGGCAAGTTCTTTCGCGTACTCTGTGTAGAATCGAATTGGTATCCCGTCAGGTCCAGTGGACTTTCCTCTATTGAGTGATTCCAGTTGCTTTTCTATTCCTTGGACACTTATTTCGATGTCAGCCATTTTTTCGTTTGTGCGAGGATTTAGAGAAGGAACTGCAGTGCGGTCTTCCTCTGTGAAACAGCTTTGGAAAAAGGTGTTTAGTATTTCAGCTTTACGCGTGTCATCCTCTGTTTCAATGCCATCATCATCCCGTAGTGTCTGGATATGCTGTTTCGAGCCACTTACTGATTTAACGTAAGACCAGAACTTCCTAGGATTTTCTGTCAAGTCGGTACATAGAATTTCACTTTCGAATTCAATGAACGCTTCACGCATAGCCCTCCTTACGCTAACTTTGACATCGTTTAGCTTCTGTTTGTCTGAGAGGTTTTGGCTGCGTTTAAACTTGGAGTGGAGCTCTCTTTGCTTTCGCAGTAGTTTCCTAACTTTGTTGTTGTACCACGTTGGGTTTTTCCCGTCCCTCACAGTTTTACTCGGCACGTACCTGTCTAAAACGCATTTTACGATTGCCTTGAACTTTTTCCATAAACACTCAACATTGTCAGTGTCGGAACAGAAATTTTCGTTTTGATCTGTTAGGTAGTCTGAAATCTGCCTTCTATTACTCTTGCTAAACAGATAAACCTTCCTCCCTTTTTTTATATTCCTATTAACTTCCATATTCAGGGATGCTGCAACGGCCTTATGATCACTGATTCCCTGTTCTGTACATACAGAGTCGAAAAGTTCGGGTCTGTTTGTTATCAGTAGGTCCAAGATGTTATCTCCACGAGTCGGTTCTCTGTTTAATTGCTCGAGGTAATTTTCGGATAGTGCACTCAGTATAATGTCACTCGATGCTCTGTCCCTACCACCCGCCCTAAACATCTGAGTGTCCCAGCCTATATCTGGTAAATTGAAATCTCCACCTAAGACTATAACATGCTGAGAAAATTTATGTGAAATGTATTCCAAATTTTCTCTCAGTTGTTCTGCCACTAATGCTGCTGAGTCGGGAGGTCGGTAAAAGGAGCCAATTATTAACCTAGTTCGGTTGTTTAGTGTAATCTCCACCCATAATAATTCACAGGAACTATCCACTTCTACTTCACTACAGGATAAACTACTACTAACAGCGACGAACACTCCACCACCGGTTGCATGCAATCTATCCTTTCTAAACACCGTCTGTACCTTTGTAAAAATTTCGGCAGAATTTATCTCTGGCTTAAGCCAGCTTTCTGTACCTATAACGATTTCAGCTTCGGTGCTTTCTATCAGCGCTTGAAGTTCCGGTACTTTACCAACGCAGCTTCGACAGTTGACAATTACAATACCGATTGCTGCTTGGTCCCCGCATGTCCTGACTTTGCCCCGCACCCGTTGATGGCACAACGGGCACATAATTTGTCTGTATCGGCAGTTATAGCTTCTGTGATTATCTGTAAGGTTGAGTTACTTCCCCATTGGAGTCAGAGAAAGTTTATTTTGAGTTTGCATGTCAGAAAGTCTTTATGTTCTGCAAATATGTGGTGAATGGACAGTCAGGGTTTGGGAGCCAAGTTACTAATTTCAGTCGATAGCGAGGTTCCGATTTATGATATTTACCAGACGAACAGAGTAAACTGATTGTGAAATAATGTAAAGAATTTAGGGGTGTGTTTACTGGCAGATTAGGTGAGATTAAAGGAACAGATTGTGAAATTGAATTAATGGAAGACATTCCCGTCAAGCATCCCCCAAACAGATTGTCTGCACCTAGAATCAGACAGTTAAAGGTGACTATAGACGAGATGTTACATGAACGAGTTAACAGGCCCTCTGAATCCCCATATTTGTAGCACCGAAGCTACACGGTGAGGTTATAACACTCCTGTCTGTTACTACTGTACCATAACCTTAAAGCTGGAAACAGGTTGTGAAATAAAACTATTTTGTTAAAGCAATTATGGTATAAAGCAACAGAGCAGTGTTACCCTCTGAGAGGAATTTTGTTATGTTGACCGTGTTATTCCTAACGGAGGTGGCTTATCGGAAATGAAAGTCAGAATTACGTAAATAATTAAACAGTGACAAACAAAATATTGCCTATCTGCACTGTTTAACGGATAACGAAAACGGTCGCCAGCCTAACTAGGCAAGTGAATGATTAACATTCTCATGCAAGAAAATAGTTATTAGTAACTTTAATGGATAAACACAACCTATACATGGCCACACGCGAGTGCAATGAACTCTGACACGCCGGCCGAAGTGGTCGTGCGGTTAAAGGCGCTGCAGTCTGGAACCGCAAGACCGCTACGGTCGCTGGTTCGAATCCTGCCTCGGGCATGGATGTTTGTGATGTCCTTAGGTTAGTTAGGTTTAACTAGTTCTAAGTTGTAGGGGACTAATGACCTCAGCAGTTGAGTCCCATAGTGCTCAGAGCCATTTGAACCATTTTTTTTTTTTGAACTCTGACACACTCATATGTTTACGGTAAGATTGAAACTAACAGTTGGAGCAGCACAAACTATTTGCAAAAATTATAACAGGTACAGAAAAACACTATCACTTTCAGGGCTTACACAAACTGAGTGGTCTTTATAACACTACAATTAATATTCCCTCTAGGATCATAAATTGGACGTAGGTTTAGGTTAAGTCTCTCTCAGTTAAATACTTTACTACTTAAAATGAGAGTTAGTTGAAATTCACTGACAGGTTACTTATCACTGTTTTTCTAATAAATAGATTATGATTTTCATAAATAAAGATCTTTCCGTTATTTGTTATCTCGCATTAGCACACTAGGCAAACTGTGGATCCTGTTATACTGTTAATATGCACTTCCAATACACAAGAGAGACAAACACTTAGCAATCATGAACATCATGAACATATAATTTTCTACTATTGCAGTTTCCCACTTTTGCTACAGCGAAACACAATGTTGACAAAATTCCAAGAAACTGACTCACCTTTTAGAATTTACTACAGACAACAATGTGATCATTTACTTTATAAGCCTCAGTCTTAAGAACTTTTAATTTTGAAGTTGGCAACAGCACTTTAATAAGCAGTTTTAATAGGAATATTTTCAGCAAACAACATTTACTTTAACTCACTCTCTTGCCACATTAACTTTAACTTTCTTTTTACTATGTTGAAGAGGCATTAATGAGCAAAATACTGGGCTTTAACGTTTTTTTTTTTAGTAAGGACACTCGGATATCACTTTAGCTCAAACGGAGAGGAACCTGAGAGGTGTTATGGTGAGGAGAAAATTCAAGGTTGGTATATAAATTCAAATATAAATTACCTTATATTTGAACACATTAACACATCCATTAAGCTGATCCTTCACTGTACATCATTATAGTATTACGTTACAGTGATTGCGCAACGTAGTGGTAACTGCATGTTGGTAGGTGGATTCGTAGGCAGAATTGCTGGACTCTGGCCCTTCTTGGTGGCGATGAAGAATGCTAAATCCAGAATCGTTCCAGCTATTTATCCATCCATCCGAGGCATTGGAAAGCAGCAGAAAAAGCCTCTTTCGGAAGCAGAACAATATGCATCTTTTACATGGCAGTGCACAGACTCGTAGCTCGTCTCCGACTCGTAGCTCGTCCCCGACTGAATATCAGTTCCACCTTTTCCACCTAGGCCAACCACAATTTGCGCGCGTTACACAGTTCCGTTCCCGAGGGGAACCACACTACCTTTTACATACAGACTAACTAAGAATCCTAAGTGAGGATCAGCAGTTTACATAACAGCAACCAAATACATTAAATAAAACAGAACATTTGCACATATTGACGTTTCTACCAAAAATTATTCACACAAAATTACAATCATATACAGTAAGTTTTGTTCCCTCCAAATGGGACAAAGAATATAAATTGCAGATACACTACTTTGCATTGAACCAAAACATGACGTCAAAGTTTGTACAAAGAAAGGAGTATACAATTTTGTGTTATCTATTCAATCAAACACATTTACAGAAGCCCAGCGATGTAACATTAAATGAAACAAAGGCGAAATAAATCAGTACAACATTAGAGCTATGGTGTTACAGGGTGAGATCACTTGTTGACTAATGTGCTGTGAATCTTCAATCTATACTCCTTCCTGCTTTGTACTTGTACTTCTCATAGTTGTAAGTGGCACAGGTTGTGACCTCCCCTACTCTCTTTGCTCCGTTTCTTTCGCATATCTTTCCTCTTCTTTCTTCCTTCTTCGTACCGCGGCTATATCCCAAGGTTTTCAATGCAGAAATGTAGTGAGAAGGGGGGAACTCATCCAATTCAGAAGTCACTCACAGTTAGAGTAATTAGTTTCTAATGTGTGTGTAGTCGTCATTAATACTTAAAAGATCGTTTGAATAATTCTATCACTGTCCGTTTATGAGTTGCTAAGCAACGTATCAACAAGCTGACTATGCAATGCAATGATTAACATTTGTCGTATCCCGGCAGTAAATCGCTTCTCGCTTGCTTTAAGCATCAAGACGGTTACTATATCGCTCATACAAGTCTTTGGTAGTTTTTATGTCCGTAAATTGCGGTTAATGTTACTGAATCACACACGCGACGATAACGCCCGATATCCAGCCGCGTATCTTAAACTCCGCGCCGATATTTGAGAATTCACGCGCGATTTGTTTGCACCAAAGTTAGGCCGTGGTTCCTTAAAGTAATTTTTAAATCAACTGCGGCTTGTAAATTAACAATCCTATGCCCATTCGTGAAAGTTACAGCAGAGCCGCCATCAACGACTGCTTGATCGCGCACTCGAGCAACATTGGACATTGGAGTATTTTTTATATATATTTTTTTTTTACAGAGAGAAAACATATCATCCATAATGCAAGAAAGTTATTTGCTATGTTAAAACATATTTATACCTATCTCATTAAAACTCATTACCTATTAAATGTTGCACATAATTAAATTCTTTACTCTGTAAATAATCAATAACATTTGGATATGAATGACATGTATAAAAAAAAATGTCAAGTTGATATGACGTCATGGGTCACTACTGGTTTTGACTACCCTACACGCAAAGTAGATCCGACTATGTAGGACATATTCATGTAATATTACAAGGTATTCATCACCTTTGTCCTAAGTCAAACCTCCTATCAAATTCCGCTAGCTGAGTAGCTGTCTACAGGGGCACCCATGCCATCCGGTATATTGGAAGGAGATTTTCTGACCTTAAATTTGGGTGTCTATCATTATCTTGATGATTTCATCATCTTCAGGGAGGAATTTCAGAAACACGTACGCCATGTTAAAGAAGTGAATCAGCTGTTGCGTAGGACTGTGTTTACGGTTAAACCGTCAAAGGTTAGTGTTTCTCGGCCTGAAGTTTCATTCTTAGGTCATTGTTTCTAATCAAGATATTACGGTACATCAGAGCCGGACAAAGGCTAAATTTTTCGCCTTTTACACGATAATGTAAAAACTGTGACTTGTATAATTGGGTTGATAACCTACACCCATAAATTTATTCCTAATTTTGCAGAAATAGCAGCATATTTAAATAGTCTTCAGAAGAATGAAAGGAGATTCGTGTGGGTCTATCGCAATAAGCGTCCTTTGAGCCTTGAAAGAAAACCCGAGCGAGCTCGTCCGTTTTCGCCTGGCTGATTTTAGCAAGGAATTTGTTGTTCAAAGTGATGCCTCGAAAGACGCTCCTCGTCCTTTTGTAGAAAGGGGTGGTCCGAAGGCAGCCTATTGCGCTTGCCTCATATAGCCTGTCTCCAGTGCAAGCCAAATATCCCGTATACAAGATGGAGGTGCTGACAGTTTTGTTCATCCTCTGTAAGTTTAAACTAAATCTGGTAAAATCATTTCTCGAAGTAACCTACATCCAGGCACTAAGTTGGATATTGGCAAAATTAAAAAAAAATTTAAAAAAAAACACTCCGTCTACAGGCCACAAGTGGCCCATCGTGACCATCCGACCGCCGTGTCATCCTCAACGAGGGTGCGGATAAGAGGGGCGTGGGGTGAGCACACCATTCTCCCGGTCGTTATGATGGTATTCTAGACCGAAGCCGCTACTATTCCGTCGAGTAGCTCCTCAATTGGCATCACGAGGCTGAGTGCACCCCGAAAAATGGCAACAGCGCATGGCGGCCTGGATGGTCACCCATCCAAGTGCCGGCCACGCCCGACAGCGCTGCGCTTTGGTGATCTCACGGGAACCGGTGTATCCACTGCGGCAAGGTCGTTGCCGTTGTTGGCAAAATACGGTCCGAATTGCTATGAGAACAGTACGTATTTCTGGGTTCAATTTAGGTTTAGGCATATTAGTGGCACTGAAAACTTGGTGGATGTTGGTTTGAGTCGCATGTTTAGCCAGAAGTCTGGTGAGCACCCTGATGGAAACTTCTTTTCTGGAAAGTTCACAAGATTCACTAAGTAATCAAAACTGTGCTATTCTTAGAGGATTTTCATTACTCTTTAAAGGTATTGCAACACAGCAGGATGCAGATCGTGAGTTAAATTCTGTTAATGAAAAGAGGAAAGGGTAGGCTGTTGAGCCCTAATGCTTGAAGGGCAACGTGCTGTGTGGTCTGCGGGAACCAAGCTGATAGGGTCGTATTACTGATTGATTTAGTTTCTTTAGTCTTCAAATATGAAACACCGCTGGGCGGTCATTTGCGGGTTCTGAAAATCAGGATGCAGATTAGAGAGAATTTCACGAGGAAGGGGATGGATAAACAGGCTAAGTCATCGATGCTGGGGTGTGAAATTTTCGGTACAAGCAAACGTAATCTATCGTCTGATACGGACAATGAGCCACTGCAGAAATTATACGTGGATTATGTGCGTCCTTTTCCCCATTCTAGAGAGAGTACGTCTTTGCGTGCGTAGATGAATTTACATGCTTTTTTCTGCTTGCTTTCTACTTGCAGTGTTACCTGTCAAGTGCAAATTAAGCGTTTTCAAGGGATATTTTTGATCTTCTCTCGCCTTACTTTCCAATAATTCAACGGTATTTAACTCTACTGTCTTTCACAACTTTTGTTTTGAGGTAGGGGTGGCTCACTGCGCTACTAAACTATATTGTCTGAAGCCTTCCTGTGCAGAAAATGTGAACCACAGTTTACGAGAAGCCTTGATTGCGTTCCGTCAGAGCGATCACATCAGATACGATAATTCGTTGTCGTCGTTAGGGTATGCCTCTGATATGGCGGTACTCGAAGCGCACTCAGGTGATACTTGCTAGTCTTATGTTTTCCTTTAAACTTAACTCCCTGCTTTCCAATTTACGGTCACTTAACAACATACTCCTGGACAAGGTAGACGCTGCACAGATTATTCCAAATATTCAGTGCTAAGTAAAAAGGTGTGGAGCACAAAAGTAAAAACAAAATTAAAAGATTTTTCAATATGCCTGTCCAACCAAGTTCCATGCAAGGTCTTAAGGGATGGGAAAGACCCACTGTGATCCAATAGCCGTGTTAGGAAACTGCTATGTAAACAATGAGAGATCATCACATAATAAAGAGAAGTCAAGATCTTAATGGTAAACGCTAAAGGAAGCGAAAACGAGCGCAAGGATAGCAATGAGAGAAGAGGTCAACACTGTACGGCAAGAAATTACATTTAATGATAGAAGGCTCCCAGAGAAATTTCTTTATTTACAAATATGATAGTAGTAAATCAGTTATTGAAAACTGATAGACGGAAGATTTGACGGCAAAAGATGAAGATGTGAAAGAGCACTGGCTTATGTCGCGAATTCTCGGAATGTTACCACCAAACCTCCATCGTTTCCTTACTGCATGGGATAAGGTTGCGGCATCAGGCAAAAATCTCGACACATTATGTGAACGATTGCGTCTGGAAGAAGATGGATTAAATAAGACAAAACAGTAAAACAGATCCCAAAATGCTTTGATCTCAAAACAAAATAGACACTTTGTCACAGCAAGTCATCAGGAAAAGTCTATAGTTCAATGTTTCAAATACGGCAAAAACGGGCACGTAAAATAACTTTGCACAAATAAACAATGTGCCAAATATTTAGGTTATTGTAGAGACGATTATTCAAACAACAGCTGCAAACAAAAGGGTCAATTTGACAGGAAATGTCCAAATGTAACATTATACAGACACGATACAAGCGAAAAATTCGACAGCACAGAACCAAAAGGTTTCAGACGAAAAGTACCAGTCACTGTTGAATTATCTGTTGCGAATATAAATGGCCGGCCGCTATGGCCGAGCGTTTCTTAACATTTCAGTCCGGAACCACGCGACAGCTACGGTCGCAGGTTCGAACTCTACCTCGGGCATGGTTGTGTGTGATGTCCCTAGGTTAGTTAGGTTTAAGTAGTTCGAAGTTCTAGGGGACTGATAACCTCAGATGTTAAGTCCCATAGTGCTTAGAGCTATTGGAACCATTTTTTGAATATAAATGACATAAATCTGCAAGCGAGAAAACACTTGGTACCAAGATTGTGGTGCAACACAACGCATGACATAGGGAGGACTGGTTAATAATTTACTCGTATGGAAAATTAAATCCATGTACGAAAGTGTTTATTGGCACTGCTACTGAATTAGAAGGAAATGGAGTGGGGGACATTGAATTAGAGCCTTTTGGTGGAACACAGTGCTATGACATAGTTCTGGAGAATGTTTCATATCTACCGAATATAAATTTTAATTTATTTTCCGGTAGTTAAGTCTTAGATAAGAGCTACGTTAATACTGCAAAAACGGTCATCTCAATTTTAAGAAGCCTCTGTCAACTTGGAAACTATAGAAATAGATAGACGCGAGCGTCAGTTACACAAAATGTTCTTTCGTACAAAAGAGTCCATCAAATACATGACAGCAATCTGAATTAAAATGTGGCGTGAAAAGTTTACAAATCAAAATGTCGCGTTTATTAAAGACGTACTAAATAGAGATATTGATTATAATATTGATTATAATATTGATGACTAGAATGAGAGCGCGTGTGTTGGTTGTATCTGGAAGTCACGAATATCACCCGACATATACGAAGATTGCAAAAAATACTCTGGATGCTATTCAAGATGACTTGTCTGGGATGAATTTCATTTCGCCAGTAGCAGTAACGTATTTTTTGTTGCTTAAATGTGATATTTCCTATTTACCAACTGTTAGTTTTCTGCAGACGCTGTTGCCAAATTAGAAAATGGTAGAAAACTAGTTTGAGAAGGAAGCAAAATGTTTATAATCTGACAAGGGGACCAAAAGCCAGAACGCTCTCACAGACAAGCTTCTAGATGGAGTATTTCACTTCAGGACCAACACGTACACCCCTCCACAAGACGGAAGAAATGAAAGGGAAATACGCGCAGTTTCGAGACAGCACGATTAGTAATACGTGCACGAAAACTGAATGAGAAACTGTGGATCGGAGCATGAAATTATGCAGTATTCTGCGTTAAATCAAACTGCAAGAAGTCCAATAAAAGGAAAAAGTCTGCTCAATTGTGGTTTGGAAGAAAAATAAATCCTACTAGGTTGAGGAGTTTTGGGTGTGACTGTTATATTTTGATTCAGGATCACAAGCGAAGAGAGCTTGAAAAGAAATCAAAGAAACAGATCTTCGTCGGATGTGATTTGGATTCGCCATGCTACAGAATCTACCTACCTTATGAGAAGGAGGCTTCTGAAAAGTCATATTTGACGAAGAACTAGAAGATAAAGAGGAAGCTGATGTAGGAAAGACTTTCACAAGCTAAAAGAAAAATGAAATCGAGAACCGGTATCCATAAGGAAACATCTGATGATTCACTGGGTGATGTCTCTGAAGTGTGCAGTGTGCCATTTTATTCCGTAACGCAAAACAGGGTCTCGTCTCTAGAACTACGTGACGTTAGACTGCCTGTCAGACTTACAGAGTACGAAATGGCTGCGCAATGCCGTAATAATGCAAACTTTGGCATGATAGGCGAAGTTGAAGACGTTTGTATTTGAAAGACAAAAACTGGTAAAAAGCAATGTCTAAATCACTAATAAAACTGGAAATTTGTATTCATCCTTCCAAAGAAGGTAAAACCTTTAACCTGTCGCTGAGTGTTGCATAGAAAGCAAGACGGACGTTATAAAGCCAGATAACAGGTTACTTTCCATTGGGAAATGGGTGCACTCAGCGACTGTTGTGTAATTTATAGATGATAGAGCGCAGCAATGAGTCTTTCTTTTTTCTCTGCAGGTTTTGTTACGCTAATCCAGATTTCGGCTATTGCATTGATAATGGCTAGGCACTAGCCGAAATCTGGATTTGCGTAATAAAACCTGCAGAAAAAGACGACTGATTGCTAGGCTCTATCATTTATAAAGCCAGACAAGTTGCAAGAGGTTTTGAGCAAGGGAAAGGACTTGACTATTTAGAAACCTTTAATCCTGTACCATGTTACGAATCAATTAGATTGCTTCTTAGTCTTGCAGCTACAAATAAAATGAAAAAAAGGCTTTTGATGTAAGGAGAGCATTTATATACAACGATGTGTGACAGGAGATCTACATGAACCAACCTGATGGATTCAGCGGTGGTACAAATACAGTGTGTATGCTGAAGAAGGTTTATATGGTCTAAAACAAGCTTCAATGGACTGGAATGAAAAATTCTCAAATTATTTTACGCCATTAGGACTTGTCAACATTGACGATGATACTTGTATTTACTATAATGGAGACAGAAGCATCATTATAGCAAAGTTTGTTGATGATGAGTTAGTTATGGGCGCAGGATAGAAGTCATTAGTGAAGTTTTGAACAAGCTCAATTAGAAGTCTGAAATAACGTTTCACAGAATATTTCGAAATGAGGTGTCATATCTTGGGATGTAAATTAAAATAAGCTCACTGAGAATTTTTGTAAGCAAGTCTATGTACACAAAGAAAATCTTACGACAGTTTGAGTTTGATGATCTGAATCCAGTAGCTACACCCATGAACCATGGAATGGTGGATAAAGAAAATCTTTTGCATGATGCGCCATTGTAAAGGACTGATGTCTATAGAGAAACTATCGGGAATCTGCTGTAACTTGCAACAATATCTTGTCCAGATTTGAGTTTTACAGTTAATTACTTAAGCAGACTTAGTAATAAACCAATGGTTAGTCACTGGAAAATGGTGAAAGATATTTAAGAATATCGGAAAAGGACTGTGAAGTTTGGTAGATTCTTTAATGGAGGCTCAACACTGCTTACTTTTGCTGATTCTGATTATTTAGGTGATATCTCAACTAAATGGTTCACCAGCGGAGTTCTTATCATGCGGGGAGGACCAGTTGTCTGGTACGTTCGACAGGCAACAGTTGAAGCAGAATGTTGAGACGCCCTCACTTTGGTCGGCAATATATTATGGATACGAGGCCTCGCCCAAGAACTTGGAATTTCAGGTTTGAATGAACCGATAGAACGGTGTATGGACAATCAAGCTGCCATAAATATGTTGAAGAATGCCTATGAAGAAAAAATAACAAGCGGCAAGACAACTTGCTGACATACTTAGAAAACTACACACTCGTAAAATGTTTGAAGAATTGATTAGAAAAGTAATTAAGGTGGAGTGTTGAGAGTTAACTATTTTATGTGTCTTGTTATTATATATCGTGCAAGGTGCATTTATAAATGTTCCATGTATTTTTCTAATAACACTGTATGTAGTAATTACTCTTTACTCAGTTAATTGCCTGTTGTTTCTTGTTCAAGCATATTGTTAGTGAATAAGTTACATTAAAGTGCACTTCTTCAAACATAATAAAATTTGTACTTACCTTTAAAACAACAATGTATCAAGATCTTTTCTATCATTCTTTTCGTTTCTAGCATATTTTAAAGAATGTTTTACCATACTTGTTCTTTAGATTCATATTCTTCATTGCGTCCTGGTTAATCCGAAAATATATTTTTATACCTAATTCATCATTCCAGCAACTCCTATTTTTCCTCTGACGTGATTATTTTCACTCAGTTTTCTAGTAAATTAATCCTCTTGTACTGTCTCCTTATGGAATGTGAAATCTATTTTATCCGGTACTATTCGTGAGGTAATACCTATGTCTTCCTGTTCTTATGCTTTCACTTCCCCGCAATTTAGAAAGAGAATATACGCACTTTTTCCTAACACTTGACACAGTATGCGTGGTGTGTGAGAAAAGTAGTGAGACTGACAACACGTTAAACGATCTGGCAAAGCTGTGTTGTTCTAACTGTGTGTACCTGTGTGTTCATTCCTTCAAGTTGCTCAGCTTGAGTTTCCACTGATTTTCGAGAACGCCACCAGTGAAGTTGTGTTTTTGTTGTTTTTTTACGGAAATGGAACAGCAGAATTTAGAGCAACGTTATACCATCAAGTTTTGTGTAACACTTAGGGAATCCGCGAGTGTGAGCTTTGGAAAGTTGGAACAGGCCTATGACGAACATCCATTATCAAGAGCGCAGGTTTTTAGTAGACATAAACCATTTGTGGAAGGCAGAGAAGATGAACCTCGGCCAATGACCTAAAACTTCGAAACCGACGAAAATGTCGAACGTGTGCATGCCCTTGTGAGATCAGATCGACGTTTAACAGTAAGGATGACGAGTGACCTGTTAAATACTTTCACCGTACATCAAATTTTGACCGAAGTTTTGCTCATGTGAAAGGTTTATGCGAAAATTATGCCGAAAAACCTCACAACTGAGCAGAAAGACAGTCGAAGAAATGTGTCCGTTGATCTTCTTGAGAATATTGGGAATGACCACGATAGTTCAGTGGTATGCTCACAAGTCCCAGAAAGCCTGGATTTTTAAGTACGATCCTGAGACAAAGCGGTAAAGTGACCGAAAATAAGAACGAATGAGCAGATCAAAGATCAAAACAATGCTGATTTTCTTTTTTGACAGTGGAGGTATCAAGCATAGTGAATTTGTTTATCCACGACAAACTGTCAACCAAGTGTTTTACAAAGACGTCTTTCAATGGCTCAGGAAAAGGTTGAATCGAGTGGGACCAGACACGGCAGACAAGTGGATGCTGCATCATCACAACATACCATGTCTCGCAGATACGAGTTTTTTGACCTCACAGCCACTTGATTTAAGGCCTTGTGACTTTTCTTTTCCCGAAATGAAAAAAATAACTTAAAAGGACGTTATTTTGGGATTCTGGAGAACATTCAAAAGAATGTGACTGACCCGTTGAAGGCCCTACCAGTTGATCCCTTTCAACGGGGGTATGAAGACTGGGAACGACTCCGCCGGCGTGTAACTGCCGAAGGACACTATTTTGAAGTGGACAATATTGTTATGTGAAAAAAATTAAAACTTTGGTAGATAAAAAATCTATCTCACTTCTTTTCTAAGACACTTCAAATTCTACCTCTCGAAATCCAAAGTGAGCCCATGATGAGACAGCCCGTATAATCTCAACAACAAGAGAATGTTCATATTTGGTGCTAATAAAAAATTATGATAAAAACTTAAAGTGCCTAAAAGGAATGACAATAGTACCTATTCCATTACATTATTTCCTCTACTTTCTGTAATATCCATTATTTAACTCTAGTAACTGGTAACATTGGACACTTCCACATCTTCCTCTTGGTTTAAAAAATAACTTATCTACGACACATATCTCGCTTCCTGTATCGACTTTTCGTAGAACTACATGTTTTCAACTATCGGACTTATTCGTTAATCGCTTTTCTTCCAGTAAGTCATTGCGTAAGACGCATCCGTCTTCTCAATTGATAATATTTAAGCATTGGGCATGTGACTATAGTTTGTTGGTACCTCGGTGTGGTTTCTACCGAAAGACTTCCGTCGTTTCCCGTGTGCCCAATGATTACTGCTCCGACTGAACATTCCTGCTGTTCAAAAAAAAAGAGTTATTCTGTAACTTAACGTTAAAGTCTCGGTGGATCTCATTAATATCATTTTGTCAATCAAGTTGACAATACTGATTACTTCGGACTTCTTCCCTCTTTACCTCTTTCAGAATGGTCTTCACCAACTATAGATTTTTTTATCGTCTGTAGTTTTGTTTAAAATATCTAACTGGTCGAGATAATTTAATACGGTAGTAACCTTACTCCATTTCCTGCGGACCATTTTCCCTCCAGCGCAAGCTAACATACGGCTAATCAATGCCTTAATTAAATGGCTCTCACTATGAGGTTCGTCTAATTATTTCATTCTGTTTGGGTGCTATTCAAAATATTTTGGAAAACACCCAAATTTCTGCTACAAGGATTTGAATTTAGCAGTTCCAACATTAATTTTTTGTTGTTAACCTTCGGACTAATGTTTTTTCCGTAAACTGCTTTCTGAAGTGTTCCCAATTCTAGAACTCTTTTGCATGCAGAACTACCCATTCTGCGGCATCGCCCTCTAGGTGTTCTATTGTAATACTTACTTTCTTCTTACTTCCCCATGACGATGGTAATGCATCTTCGAAAGTTCCCAAAATATGATTGGCTGCATTGTTCCCTCAGTTTTAATGTTGAAAAGTGCTTTGACATATGACTACTACTACCTAACCGAAATTCTTTGCACTAGTGACTAGTTGTTGGAAGAACTTAATGGTGCCGTAGGACTCTATTAATACCACTGTCTTATCTGTTACTAGACTAAATGTTATTGGTATATTTGTAAGGTACCCCCTTCTGCTCACGCCATATTTTATTTCCTCATTTTCCAGTTTTACAATTATGTATCGCATACGCAGGTATTATGTGACATTCAGTGAGTAAAGCAGTATTTCGAAACGCACATAGTCGGGAATAAGATTTCAGTTCCCACGCAGGCTGAAGGAGGCCGTGGACCACGTTGTGTTGCCACTGGACCTTTGCGCGAGGCGCTGTGGTTATACAGTCCATTAGAAAGCCGGGAGGTACGTAGGGAAAGCACAGTAATTCTGGTGTGAAGCGAGTTATCTTGCTTAATAAATATTTCCTAATATAACTACACTCCTGGAAATTCAAATAAGAACACCGTGAATTCATTGTCCCAGGAAGGGGAAACTTTATTGACACATTCCTGGGGTCAGATACATCACACGATCACACTGACAGAACCACAGGCACATAGACACAGGCAACAGAGCATGCACAATGTCGGCACTAGTACAGTGTATATCCACCTTTCGCAGCAATGCAGGCTGCTATTCTCCCATGGAGACGATCGTAGAGATGCTGGATGTAGTCCTGTGGAACGGCTTGCCATGCCATTTCCACCTGGCGCCTCAGTTGGACCAGCGTTCGTGCTGGACGTGCAGACCGCGTGAGACGACGCTTCATCCAGTCCCAAACATGCTCAATGGGGGACAGATCCGGAGATCTTGCTGGCCAGGGTAGTTGACTTATACCTTCTAGAGCACGTTGGGTGGCACGGGATACATGCGGACGTGCATTGTCCTGTTGGAACAGCAAGTTCCCTTGCCGGTCTAGGAATGGTAGAACGATGGGTTCGATGACGGTTTGGATGTACCGTGCACTATTCAGTGTCCCCTCGACGATCACCAGTGGTGTACGGCCACACCATGATGCCGGGTGTTGGCCCTGTGTGCCTCGGTCGTATGTAGTCCTGATTGTGGCGCTCACCTGCACGGCGCCAAACACGCATACGACCATCATTGGCACCAAGGCAGAAGCGACTCTCATCGCTGAAGACGACACGTCTCCATTCGTCCCTCCATTCACGCCTGTCGCGACACCACTGGAGGCGGGCTGCACGATGTTGGGGCGTGAGCGGAAGACGGCCTAAGGTGTGCGGGACCGTAGCCCAGCTTCATGGAGACGGTTGCGAATGGTCCTCGCCGATACCCCAGGAACAACAGTGTCCCTAATTTGCTGGGAAGTGGCGGTGCGGTCCCCTACGGCACTGCGTAGGATCCTACGGTCTTGGCGTGCATCCGTGCGTCGCTGCGGTCCGGTCCCAGGTCGACGGGCACGTGCACCTTCCGCCGACCACTGGCGACAACATCGATGTACTGTGGAGACCTCACGCCCCACGTGTTGAGCAATTCGGCGGTACGTCCACCCGGCCTCCCGCATGCCCACTATACGCCCTCGCTCAAAGTCCGTCAACTGCACATACGGTTCACGTCCACGCTGTCGCGGCATGCTACCAGTGTTAAAGACTGCGATGGAGCTCCGTATGCCACGGCAAACTGGCTGATACTGACGGCGGCGGTGCACAAATGCTGCGCAGCTAGCGCCATTCGACGGCCAACACCGCGGTTCCTGGTGTGTCCGCTGTGCCGTGCGTGTGATCATTGCTTGTACAGCCCTCTCGCAGTGTCCGGAGCAAGTATGGTGGGTCTGACACACCGGTGTCAATGTGTTCTTTTTTCCATTTCCAGGAGTGTAGTTTTCTCCAATACAGATATTTAGGTTAGGTTAGGTTAGTGTTTTTTAACGTCCCGTCGACAACGAGGTCATTAGAGACGGAGCGCAAGCTCGGGGTTAGGGAAGGATGAGGAAGGAAATCGGCCGTGCCCTTTCAAAGGAACCATCCCGGTATTTGCCTGAAACGATTTAGGGAAATCACGGAAAACCTAAATCAGGATGGCCAGAGAGGGGATTGAACCGTCGTCCTCCCGAATGCGAGTCCAGTGTGC
The DNA here is from genome assembly GCF_023864345.2 of Schistocerca serialis cubense. Lineage (NCBI taxonomy): Eukaryota > Metazoa > Arthropoda > Insecta > Orthoptera > Acrididae > Schistocerca > Schistocerca serialis. Next base: position 117,193,920 of record NC_064639.1, on the reverse strand, counting down.
TAACCACTGCGACACCTCGCTCGGTCCAATACAGATATTAGGAGAGGCCTACAGGCCATAAGAATTTTCTTACAACGGTATTACAACGCCACAAATTGTCTTAAGAAATAAGTTAATAATCTTTAAACTACCGAAAATCTACGAACGGCTATGAAATATCACATGTGTGAGTACCAGGCACAGGTGGCGCGCCATAGTCGCTGGTCGCTGGTAGGATGCCTACTTCTGCCGTCAGACCATGCTCTCAGGAAATCTTTAATTTTCAGTTACTCATTATTAATTGTGTCGATATTGTTTGTTAACGTTGTTTAGTAAATAAATACATTATAACGGCACCCCTTTTGAATGTTGTTCCGAGTAATATAGGTTCCCGGTCCGTCACTTTGAATCACAGAAAGCAGAACTGCACTTTATACAGAACTCTTCGGCGCTTCTGTAAGGTACATACACTTCGAGAACGTCTCAACAAAACAGGTAGAGAGAATCCTACGTGATGACTCACTAAATAGTCCAAGGACGGATTGTCTTAACCTCCGCAAATCTCGAATGGGAAAGCATGGCCATACATACTGTACTCCTCTTACACCTTCCTCTACGGACTCACCTCTATGGACTCACTGGCTAAACTATTTCTGGAGGTCTTGTGCGAGGCGCACAATGAGGGGGGCTCCTGCATCCTCCCTAACAACAGGACTGCCCGCTTAACAGCTGGAATTGGCATTCAGAAATTTCTAAAGCCCTGACCTCTATTTCGTTGATTCGTATGACTTTTATTACTGTTATCTGCCTCCAGGTCACATCTAGGCCCCGTGTTTCTGTGACCTTGTTTGAACTCAGTAATTATTCTAGACTCCATTTCTACCCATCTCTTTATCCCATCTAATTCAAATTTTTCTCTACAGATCTCTGCTTTTAAGTCAGATTACTATTCTTCTTGTTTCTTTTCTCCAGCAATTCCGACTTCGTTAATCTCTATGTATAAAAGGCAATGTTCCGACTGACTCACTCACTCACTGACTTACCATAGTCAAGCTCAAACCACTAAGGGTAGAAACTTGAAAATTGCGGAGGATGTTGGTCTTATACTTTAGCGTTGTTTAGGAATATATACTTTTCGAAATTCCACCCCGAATTGGGCGAAATAGGGGATGAAAGGTTTTTTGAAAACATGTCGCTACTAGAGCATTTTGAAGCTAGACCTACGAAAATCGGTATTTTATTTCTCGGTCAGGAATAAAGCAACACATGTTTCAAATTTTTTTGAAATTTAACACCTATAGGGATAATATAGTAGGTGAAAGTTTTCTTGATAATGAATCATTATTAAAGAACTACTAAAGTATTTTTAAAGGTATATAGTGATACACTCATTCCTTGAAACAGGTATCACGTCTTCAAATACATATGTCAGACAAAAGATGTTCGTGACTGAGAATAATCAATAAGTAGTGAGCACCCACTGTTGCGAGGTGTTTTAAATCGTAGGTGCTGATACCAGAGGCTTGTGTGACTGTACGGAAGCCGGTAGCAGTCGGAAGACCCTATCTGCTGAGGTGGAGCGGGCGGTGCGAAGAAAGAGCTCCATGAAATCTAAGAACGCGAAATGTCAAAGATAAAAAATGTATTGTAATTGTTAATTATCAAGTTGAACATCAGGTCTGTTATGCACGTAGTACAGAGAGGCAGTATACAAGTTGGCAGCTGTCTTCATTTATAATGTATTGAGATGTATTTTTGAGGTTAATATTAGAAGGTAAATTGAATATTACTTCTTATTTATGTGGTGGACTGACTGGGGACGAGAAGTTAATTTTCCGCAGTTTTATGTGCAGCCTGCAAGATTGGGGCTACCGAAGACCCGTAGGCGCCCCCTACCCGCATCGAGGTAATCGTACGTGCGTCTCTGTCGACCCCGTCCGTGGACAGCTAAACTCGACCTAGACGAACTAGAAGATTGCTGCCGAAGCTAGAGACATCCTGCTCTCCACAGACTTTCCGGCAACTCGGTCTTCCGACGACGACCAACCAATCAATATTTGCCGGTCCTCTTGTCTTCTAGCGACGTCCGGGCGTGTTTGCTGCGACGGTTATATAGTCCGCCTCATTACTAGTCGTGATAGTATCTTAAAAATAACATTAGTATCTGAAAGCCTCTCTGTCTTCAGTCATCCACAGATACATGCCGGTATGTCGGTGGGAATAAGCCTCATACAAAATGTCTTCGTAAATGTGGTATAGCTCCCTTTTCCGTAAGTATATTTTACTTTCTATTGAATACGTGTCTGTTAGGTTCGTTTCATCTACCCAGATCAGAAAAGACTGTCTTTTACGTTTTTAATAAATTATCTTCGTCGTGTAAGAACAGCTTTTTGCTGCCCAAAACAGTGACTCATCGACTTGAGAAAATTCGATTTATCACAGATATTATTTAACAATTCTGGTTTTCTCTCCTGCGTCAACCTCTTCAGGTCTGTGTAGCACTATCGCTCAACTACTTCAATTGTTTGCTGGATATATTCCTATCTCCCTCTTCCCCTTTAGTTTTAATCCTCTATAGCTTCCTTTAATACCTTGAAAGTTACTCTCCAGTGTGTCTTCACACTCGTTCCATCATCGTTTCTATTCTTCTTGTCCCTAAATACATCCTGTCAGCTGGAATCACATTCGGTGGGGTAGCTGGGCACATGTGTCGGCGAGATTTTTGCACAAGTCATCACACATGGAATGAACCTCTGTGCATGGCGACACACACATTTTTGTGTCTTTCCTTTAAACAGCATAACGTTTTCCGATTTCCTTTTGCAACATTACTTTTCATACCAATATTATCCGAAAAAAATAGAAACAATGTTTTCTTCACCACTAAAGCTTACTGCCGTTGGCAGTAAACCACACACAATGTTCTCTGTGAAACTGATAAAAAAATTTCCTCATGGGATTATGTTGTCCTAGGACTACTATCACTTTTAGTTGGTTTGTGCTTGCTAGTTTGATCATCCTATTTGGTACCACTGATTCAGCGCTACGACAAGGGCACATGCAATAGTATGCACGTGTAATAAACATCACAATCATTATCAAAACAATGAATATCATGCATTTGCACTCCAACGCTGAGTATTAGTGCATCTTACAGACTTCTCCACTCACAACATTGAGTTATACATTGCAATATTGTATCTTCATATTCCCATGCATCTACCTCAGTGACATTGTTTCGACTCCTGGGTCGTTTCTTTCCTCTTGTAATCCAGAAATAAACTTCATTGTTCCATCTAGCCGAAACAGTTTACTTCGGTACATGACCTACTTAACCTCCTAATTACATGTTCCATTTTAGTGTCCCGACACAATTGTTTGGATGTCTATCTCTCCCACTACGTCCCACCTTGCACTTCTTCATTTCTCACAGAAGAATCCACAATTCCTCAATTTCATGTTCTTCTCACACTCCCTAAGTCAAAACTATTAACACACAACGTCTGTTGCGCATCGGAATCTTGAAACACTACTTGTTTTAGATAGAGTATTCCAAGGGAGTTTTACTCTTCTGTTTACTTTTCGCTGTCCACCCACTAGATACCTCCTGATTGCTTAAAATACAAGGCAAATGTATTATCTATGACTACACTGTTCATTTGTATAATTTCATTACCTTGATTATTATTTTTGTCTTATTTTTTACGACTTATTGAAAATAGCTGTATGAACTTTTTCCATTCGGCGTTGAAGTACAATTTCGCTATTGGAAAACAGTGCAACTCCATTGGCTGTCGAAGAGAATTTATATCTTCTATTTCACCTGTTGGGAACCTGAAAACTTCGTTTAGGTCAGATAAGAATAATTCTGCTTCGATGGAACTTCCCTTATCTACCCAATATCCAGATAAACCTCAACGCAAACTGTGGCACTGACGGATATATTCTTCAATATACTGCCATCAGTATCATGTTCCTTAGGGGCTTTTCGTACATATTCTTTTAAAACAGAGCACAAAGCTTTCTCTATATCAATGAATCCCAGGTAGTGTGGTGCTTCACAGACAGTAAAATGTAAACTCTGTCCACAGACCCTGTCAATCCCATCGTCACCGACTGACCACCATATCACCCTCTGCCAGTGGCGTCACAACATGCGGTATGGAGGGGCGTGAGGTCAGCACACCGCTCTCCCGGCCGTTTTGCAGACTTTTCAGACCGCGTAGTGACGTAGTCGCTACTGCTCGGCCAAGCAGCTCCTCAGTTGAGAACAGGAGGCTGACTGCTCCCCATTCCAGTTCTCCCATCAAGGAAAAAGCCCTGGAGCTGTGACATCCCCATGACGTTATTGTGAAAATTTACTAAACTCTTGCGAGGATATAAAAACAATCATAATAATGAAAATATAGGTACAAGCAATAAAGACGATGTGTTGTGATTATTGCAGTGAAATATTGAAAATGATATGGAAAAAGAAAAACGAAAATTAATATTAATGTGAAAACTAAGTATTTTAAGTATAATCTGTGAAAAAAGATAAAAATGAATAGACAGTCCTCTAACGAGGAAGAAAGAGAAAAAACTAACTGCTCTTCGTTTTGTTCTTGATTGTAGAAGGACGTCATTGACGATTCGTGATGAGAATAGTATGTGTTTGTTACTAATACTGCAAAAAAAGCATTCTTGTGATAATAATAATTAATTCTATGAATGTGTAAACTTGTGTTTTCCTTTCAATAGTGTAGCTAAAGGCATCCCGTAATTATTACTGAATAATTTGCAGTTTTCATATACCGAGCTGATTTTGTTTCAAAGACGCCATTACGGGCGAGAATATAATTTTAAGTTTTTTCATTACGCCACTCGGCTTAAAAATGGGAACTCACTCGCTGAGAATTATCACCTTAAGTGTTTCACTTGAAAATGAATTAATATTTCATGGCAGACACAGTTTTTGTGTTAGCCTGGTCAAGTCAGCACGGATCAGGTCTCACAAGATTCACTACATAAAAAAATAATTGAAATTCAGATGTAAATAGAAAATAGCTTTCAAAGATTATTAATCAGTTGTATAACAAGATTTCAGTGCGAACCTCACAGAAAGTCCAGAGTCTCTTCTCATTGACAGAACAATGAAGCTGATCGGATTTTAATGTGTGCGACATTTAGCTTTGCTACATTTCATGTCTAATACGTTAAACACAAGCAAGCTAGACTGCTTAAACTCGCAGTTGAAAAGAAATTAACATTACTCGCACAATAATCCAAGCCTTTCACGCAACCGTCAAGATTTTGGTGCACTTTTAACACAGCATTACAGCTTCGTGTTGCAGACGACGACAGGTACGTGAGACATAATATTCTGATAACGACAGGCCCTCACAAATCTTGTCTGGGGCCAAGGTGCCCAAGGAAAAGTACATTTCTTTTTGTTGAAAATAGCAAACCTCCATAAAGGAGGCTTTAATGGTATTGCACTTTCTAATTTGCAACCTTTCATATAAGAGAACAGTATTACATGTTAGTAGAATTGAGTATTCTGCATTTACAACTGCATTTACCATTGATACTGAGAATAAGTCATCTTAATTATTTCTTGTGCTACACGAACGTTAACAATAACATCATACAATTCGGATATTAGTACAGAACGCCGGGAAGCGAACCCGGGCCTTCCGCAAGGCAGTCAGTTATGCTGACCACTTAGCTACGGTGGCGAACTTTCATACTAATTACTTCATCTTATAATTTAGTTTGAAAATTGTAAAGGATTCTTTGTTTTATATAAGCTTCTGGAACCTGTTTATTTCTTTCCTTGGTTAAAGTAGAACTTTGGACCCAAGAAGCTATTGCTAATTTTTAGGGATATCTTGCGTAGTATGGAGAGGTGGCTGATAGATGTGCAGTTTTTTTTATTACTTTTCTGTCTCCTTTCCAGTTAAGTAAAAGAACTGTAACAAATTTCTAGTTTTGGGTAATTCACAGACATTCCGTTAATACATTTTTGCGCATTAATATCGAATTATTTTCCTTCCAGCTTTAATCATGTCTAAGTTTCCGAAAACAGCCCCAAGTTGCACTTTGTATTTTTTATTGGCCGGTCTCGCTCTTCAAATGAGTAAGAACTTCATCAGACTGTACAGTTTAAAGTTGGCTTCCAAGATTAATCTGGCTGCACTATAGGACCTAAACTTACGTTAAAAGTACAGTAGTAAACGATGACAATGACACTGACAACGCAAAAGAAGAAATTTCATCTTCAAAGGTAACTTTAAAGGTAATTTTTAATACTGGAGGCCATCTTTAAACGGTGTTCTTATCTTCTAATGATGCTCTTCTTCATTCGAAGAGCGAAACCGGTCAATAAAGAACACAAAGTGCGACTTGTGTCTGTTTTCGAAAACTTAGTTTTAACAGACGCTCTCCCCCAGGAAGTAATGCCTGCTCTTGGTTAATCATTTGAACCGAAACGCACTCTTTTTCTGACGTCTTTTCTGTGTTCATGCTTTGAACGCCTTTGTGCACCTCATATGGCTTTACTTCTGGATTATTGTTATTCTCTTTGTTAGCTATCCATATTAATGTGACACTAGTAACACCTCCTACGATTCGTTGAAGAACCGAACTCTCGTGATAACTCATCTTCGAAGGCCTGATTATTTTACAAATGAGTTTGTATGTTAAATACCCGAAGTTAAGAATACAAAGCTTTTATGACTGAAGTTTTACTAGTTTTGGGTTATTCGCCCATCGAATAATGAAAAATATCATTTTTATTGAACCAACTGTGCGTACTTGGTGAAACACCGTAAACAAACACTGTTTTTTGCCTTGTTTCACAACCTAGGCTTCGAGTTATGAGTCCACGGGCTTTTAACCCGAAACCTAGGTTGTGCAGTAACCATAAAAAATTTCACAACCTAGGTTTCGGGTTATGAGCCCATGGGCCTATAACCCGAAACCTAGGTTGTGCAGTAACCATAAAAAATTTGTGAAACAAGGCAAACAACAGTGTTTATTTAGTTAATAAGAAAAATGTTTCGAGAAGCTTTGTAATTATGTGTTTAGTTTGTTTGAGGTCGCTAAGTGTTCTCACTGAATACTGTCTTTGTAGTCTGTGTGCCGTCAGCTACGATGCCTCAAAACGTATCCACAGATTCTAACTGTAATACTTGTCTCCCTGTGTTAAGCCTGTAATGTAATATTAAACTTCTTAATATGATAGCATTTGACATTTTTAAATTCTGTCAATAATTGTATGAAATACTGGGACAAAAATGGCTCTGAGCACTATGCGACTTAACTTCTGAGGTCATCAGTCGCCTAGAACTTAGAACTAATTAAACCTAACTAACCTAAGTACACCACACACATCCATGCCCGAGGCAGGATTCGAACCTGCCACCGTAGCGGTCGCTCGGTTCCAGACTGTAGCGCCTAGAACAGCACGGCCTCTCCGGCCGGCAAATACTGGGACAAATTCTTGTTGTCGCCAAATGCCGTTAGACAGGCAACGTGCTACTGAGGCCGAAATAAAAGATCACTGTTTTAGCCTTTTGTCCTTGAAGGCCAGAAACGTTAGAGAAGTCTCTGGATGCTTGTGCTGTTTTATACCTTCCTTTCGTTAATTTCCCAGTGCTGCCTTAATCCCTGACTCATGCCCTCTATAGTACGTGGCCTAAACTGTTGAGCTTAAATTGATGGGCCACAAGAGTTCAGCTTGACTGAACAGGTTACTTGGATGGATGTGCATGAACCCAGTCAGTGCCCGTAGAGACTTCCTAGCAACCAGGCGTTCCATGTTTCCTACTCACAATACACCCAACCAGGTATTAGCTGAAAAGCAGTTGTCTGTGCTATAACTAATACAGAGCATAGAACGAAGGAAGCGAAATGCTGCTTATGTCCCATTGTTAGTGAAAAATTACTAAAACAGTAGCATCATGAGTCACATATGAACCCTAAGAAATATCCAGACAAGTTTTTCAAGGTTTATAGAATGAATAAATAGCGCTCCAATGAAATACTGGCAGTGAACCATACCTACAAAATAGTGACATACCATGGAAGGCCTCAGTATCTCATAAGAAAATTTTTTCGCATATTTGTAAATGGAAAAATAGGTGCAGTATTTGCAGTTATTGCAATTTGAAGCAAAGGAAGTATAACAATCTGAGGTGAACGACTGAAATATGTCACATATCCAGATCCTGCACCGAGTTCTGTGTGGGCCATATAGTATTGTTTGTGGCATTTTTCTCACTTTTAATGTGGCAACTAACGGATATACATTTTTTTAGTGGATCGCTGTCCAAACCAGCAAGATTACTCACTACGTTTATTTGTCGCTTTCCACAGTTTAATTTCTTGAGCCTTCAGTTGTAAAGAGAAGCATGTCCTCACATTCAGCAACTTCTTCTGCACGGCTTCACCTGTCATACGAAACAAATTTCCAAATTTACATTCCATTATATTGATTCTGGCAGTAGGATCAAGTTTCAGTACAATGTCGTTTTGATTGTGGTTGGAGGCAAATACAATTTAAGATATTGTGCGTAACATATATTACAAACCGGAGGGTTTTGACGACACAACGTAAAGGAAAAGAAAATCGGTTATAACACAGGAAATATATAGAAACAGAAGACTGGGACTGTTAACGGAGAGAAATACTAAAGACGAAATAACTTGTTACGGAGGTGAGAGATACTACAATTTCCACATTTGACATAATTTTTACTAGTACACTACTGGCCATTAAAATTGCTACACCAAGAAGAAACGCAGATGATAAACGGGTATACATTGGACCAATATATTATACTACAACTGACATGTGATTACACTTTCACGCAATTTTGGTGCGTAGGTCCTGAGAAATCAGTTCCCAGAACAACCACATCTGGCCGCAATAACGTCCTTGATACGCCTGGCCATTGAGTCAAACAGAGCTTGGATGGCGCGTGCAGCGGCATCAACACGATACCACAGTTCATCAAGAGCAGTGACTGGCGTATTGTGACGAGCCAGTTTCTCGGTCACCATTGACCAGACGTTTTCAATTGGTGAGAGATCTCGAGAATGTGCTAGCCAGGGCAGCAGTCGAACATTTTCTGTATCCAGAAAGGCCCGTACAGGACCTGCAATCCGGCCATCCTGATTTAGGTTTTCCGTGATTTCCCTAAATCGTTTCAGGCAAATGCCGGGATGGTTCCTTTGACAGGGCACGGCCGATTTCCTTCCCAATCCTTCCCTAACCCGAGCTTGCGCTCCGTCTCTAATGACCTCGTTGTCGACGGGACGTTAAACACTAACCACCACCACCACCAGGACCTGCAACATGCGGGCGTGCATTATCCTGCTGAAATGTAGGGTTTCGCAGGGATAGAATGAAGGGTAGAGCCACGGGTCGTAACAGTCCAGTGTTCAAAGTGCCGTCAATGTTAACAAGAGGTGACAGAGACGTGTAACCAATGGCACCCCATACCATCATTCCGGCTGATACGCCAGTATGGCGATGACTAATACACGCTTCCAATGTGCGTTCATCGCGATGTCGCCAAACACGGATGCGACCACATGATGCTGTAAACAGAACGTGGATTCATCCGGAAAAATGATGTTTTGCCATTCGCGCACCCAGGTTCGTCTTTGTGTACACCATCGCAGGCGCTCCTGTCTGTGATGCAGCGTCAAGGATAACCGCAGCCATGGTCTCCGAGCTGATAGTCCACGCTGCTGCAAATGTCGTCGAACTGTTCGTGCAGAGGGTTGTTGTCTTGCAAACGTCCCCATCTGTTGACTCAGGGATCGAGACGTGGCTGCGCGATCCGTTATAGCCATGCGGATAAGATGCCTGTCATCTCGACTGCTAGTAATACGAGACCGTTGGGATGCAGCACGGCGTTCCGTATTACCCTCCTGAACCCACCGATTCCATATTGTGCTATCAGTCATTGGAGCTCGACCAACGCGAGCAACAATGTCGCGATACGATAAACCGCAATCGCGATAGGCTACAATCCGATCTTTATCAAAGTCGGAAACGTGATGGTACGCATTTCTCCTCCTTACACGAGGCATCACAATAACGTTTCACCAGGCAACGCCGGTCAACTGCTGTTTGTGTATGAGAAATCGGTTGGAAACTCTCCTCATATCAGCACGTTGTAGGTGTCGCCACCGGCGCCAACCTTGTGTGAATGCTCTGAAAAGCTAATCATTTGCATATCACAGCATCTTCTTCCTGTCGGTTAAATTTCGCGTCTGTAGCACGTCATCTTCGTGGTGTAGCAATTTTAATGGCCAGTAGTGTACTTCACGTTTTGTTATTACTCTAAGGACCCGGAATAGAGTGACGGAGTTTGCGTCCGATATTAATTAGATCCGATTAATAAATATTGTCCACCATTAGTCTACTGGTTTAGCACTTTCCGGTGTACACCAAGACACTGGATGCAAAATATGTGTAAACATGTAAGACCTTCATATTTTCTGCTAGTTGTGCTACAGAAACAATTAAAGTAATGTCTTTGTGGCCCTCTTTATCTCCTATCCTATAGCTCCTTCAAAAATTGAACTTTTAAACAATATTCTCCTGAATAGCATGTTCAATCTTTAAAGATTTGTCCTTTCAGAGTGGGCGGATGCGCTACATATCATCTGTTTCTGAGACCCATTAATTAGAAGCAAATAAAATGTAATAAATGATAATCAGTTTGGCTTTAGGAAAGATAAAGGCGCCAGAGAAGCAATTCTGACACGCTGTTGATAATGGAAGCAAGGCTGAAGAAAAATCAATACACCTGCACAGAATTAGTCGACCTGGAAAAAGTGTTCGACAATGTAAAATGATGCAAGATGTTCAAAATTCTGAGAGAAACTGGGGTAAGGTATAGGGAGAGACCGATAATATACAATTTGTACAGGAGTCAAGAGGGAATAATAAGAGTGGACGGCCACGAATAAAGTGCTCGGATAAAAAACGTGTAAGACAGGGATGTAGTCTTTCGCCCATACTGTTCAATCTGTACATCGAAGAAGCAATGATGGAAATAAAAGTAAGGCTCAGGAGTGGAATTAAAATTCATGGTGAAAGGATATCAATTCGCTGATGACATAGCTATCTTGAGTGGATGTGAAGAAGAGTTACATGATCTGCCGAATACAATGAAGCACCTACAGAGTACAGAATAGGGACTGAGAGTAAATCTAACAAAGACGAAAGTAATGAGAAGTAGAAGAAATGAGAACAGCGAAAAACTTAACATCAGGATTTATGTTCACGATGTAGATGAAGTTAAGGAATTCTACTACTTAGGCAGCAAAATAACCAATGACGGAAGGAGCAAAGGACGACATCAAAAACAGACTAGCAGTGGCAAAAAGGGCATTCCTTACCAAGAGAAGCCTACTAGAGCCGGCCGCGGTGGTCTCGCGGTTAAGGCGCTCAGTCCGGAACCGCGCGACTGCTACGGTCGCAGGTTCGAATCCTGCCTCGGGCATGGATGTGTGTGATGCCCTTAGGTTAGTTAGGTTTAAGTAGTTCTAAGTTCTAGGGGACTGATGACCACAGAAGTTAAGTCCCATAGTGCTCAGAGCCATTTGAAACATTTCTTAGTCTACTAGAATTAAACATTGGCCTTAATTTGAGAACCCTGAAACTGTACGTTTGGAACACAGCATTGTATGGTAGTGAAATAAGGAATAGTATGGTACTGAAATACGGACTGTGGGAAAACCGGAGCAGAAGAGAATCGAAGAATTTGAGGTGTGGTGCTACAGGATAATGGGGCATCTGTTAAGACATCAGGGAATGACTTTCATGGTACCAGAGGGAGTTGTAGAAATCAAAACTGTAGAGGAAGACAGAGATTGGTATACATCCAGCAAATAATTGAGGACGCAGGTTCTGAGTGCTACTCTGAGGTGAAGAGGTTAGCACAGGAGAGGAATTCGTGGCGGGTCACATCAAACTAGTCATAATGCTGATGACTTTAAAAAAAAAAAAAAAAAAAAAAAAAAAAAAAAAAAAAAAAAAAAAAAGAACCAACTGTGTAAGAAACATGTTCACAGGGCAACGCTTAAATCTTTCTGTTGAATTATGTCTTGTTGTTGAGACTTAAAAGTTTGGATAACAAGCAAGAAAATACGTCGGACGTGAGTTACGTTGTTAGCACGAAGGCAGGCGAACTTCTCAATCCGGAGAGGGCAGTGACCTTTTAGTCAGGCCCTCTGCTGTTGTACAGCTAAGTGCTCGCCCGGCTTCAGAGTTCCCGCTGGGCAAACTCGCCCTTCCGGTAATTGAATAAGTGCCAAAGGAAACAACTTGCTTGGCAAGCGCATGCGCAATGCAGTTCGCCGATGCCGCCTTTCTTTTTTCTTTATTTTTCCCCGAGAACCAGAGTCGCCCTTTCGCGAACAGCTGGTAGCCAGCTCTCCGTTAACTTCGAGGATTCCGAGTAGAAATTACCGAAAATTACTGCCGGGGGAAAGAGTAGTGGCGAGGGGGTGAGTTAGGGGGAGGAGCCGTGATAGAATGGCTGGAACTTTAAGCACGCTAATATGTTAAAGAAAACTCGGTGACTGACTCAAGGCAGCGAAAAAAGCCGGCGAAGGAATTTCTTTGTTTTCCCTCTTTCGGGAAGCTAGTTAGTGGGAAAGATGAATTACACCCACCGTTAATGAGGAAGATTTTTCTGGCAATTGTTTCAAAGCCGCTTAATGGCGATTCCTGTCACACAGGACGCTATTCCGATAGTTTCCCAGTACCTTAACGAGAAAAGATGCAGATTAGAAAGCAAAGCAGTTATTATGAACCCCCCACTATTCGTAAGCGGATAACTAGATATCAAGGGAATTTCTCCGTTAGATGGTGAACTACTCAGGCTCTGGACGCGCTGTAGAGACAGCCGAGATTCAATTTCCCGTGCAGCCATCCAGACTGATACTGCCATATCACTTAACCGTTGAAAGAATGTTGTTTCTCCATAAAAAAGTCATGCGATATTGTTTCTCATTCCAAGCTTATCATGGTAGTTGACGGAACCTTAACCTTCCTTCCTCAATATAATCCACGGACATTCTGTGACTACGACTGATGACAATGTACACAAGTTACTTACCGAAAAGGAACAGCTGTGGCACATATTTGCCATTACATAATATATAGACATTAGCCCCTGAGTAAAATGTTCAACCTCCTTTTTCGCGTTTCAAATTTTGTGGAAACAGTTTAGTATCCACTTTTATGGCACTGATGCGATTTCTTTACGAAGCCACATGCAAATGTGTGGTAAATAAAAACTGTTTTTCGACTATGTTAAAAAAGCTGCATAAGGCATAATTCAATATATGTTACATATACATGCTCCTAAATATCATTTTACAGCCAATAAGAAACCTTTAGGAGTGGGACTGAAACTGAGAATGAATGGATATCAAATACTTGCTGATGACATTGCCATCTTATAGCGTTACAAACTTTTACATGAAATATACCGAAAGTAATGCAACTATACTAGACACTTCTGGATAATGTACCGATAATCACACAAAGTTCATAATGTCCAATTAGTATAAATAGCAGTGGAACAAGGTCACCGCTCTCTCTTTTGTTCTGCTCTTTTTTCTTTAGCCATTGTGCTTGTCTATCTTGGTTAGCTTGATTCATGTTAAGCAATTAATTCTGCCGATTTGATGAAACGGTCACAGGAGATCTTCCTTGAACTGTCAGGAAAAGACGTTATTCTTACAGGATTCGAAAAGGGAATCTTCCCAAAGTGAGACAAATTAGAAGCGAACTAGAGGTAAAATTACGGAGTGTGCGTGAGTGACAAGGAGACGAGGACAATACCACAACGCGTCGCAGAGAAAATAATATCTTTTCAAACAACAAGGAGACGATGATGATGTAAATCCATCTAGGTCGATGATTCACTGCCTGTCACGCAATGGAAGATATCAGGAATACTCACATATGACAAAAAATGCAGATAAATATGTGTGCATGTGGCGACATTGTTACACCACACTTTATCGTACTAGAGTACTCTACCTATGAAGATTTGTGGACACAAATAACAGCATATGGTACGTTGGTGACATTGTCAGAGACTAAGAAAAATGCTACCTAGTGAATGGAGTAGCAAATAAGGTGTTTGGGAGGAAACTTACAAAATATTTTGAACATAAAAGCACTGTAACAGAAAACTAAATTGTACATGATAATGCTGAAATGAACACTCTGAGTGCAGTGAATATTACCAAGAATTCACCGAAGATGTAATCAATTCGTACACAGAGAACGACCAGAAACACTGGATATGTGACCAACTATGAGGCAACTTTGGCAGAACCATCAGAATAAATGAGGACTTGTAAATGCCTTATTTCGTTCTCCCATCAAGAGTAGGCTGCTGGGGCGGTGGAGGCGTTTGATTCCATTGCTTGACTCTACTGGAACTGCGAACTACAGTGTTAGCTCAGCTGTGGCCCCAACTCAGGACTAACTTGTGATGGATTCGGGACTGTTTAAGATGATGGGCTTTGTTGAACTTCTGTCCCTAGAAGTTTAGGGTGTTGTGCCCAGCAATGGAGAGTCATTCGCACAGTTGTAAGTAATTTTAGCATAGACCATAGATTGGGAATCCTGCAACAGGGCTTCCTAAAGCATATAGCTTCCTTAATCCTTAAGGTTCCCCAGTGGTTAAGATTAGGAACTGCCAATAGACCATCTACCATGCTGGTACTGTAGATGATCAACAAATTTAGCACCATCGTTTAAGGGTTTTGGGTATTTTTCCTTTTCTATATTATACATAACTGCACCAATCATTGAAAATGCTTAAACCATATTACAAAGAATGAAGCGAATTTTTAATTACTGTTGTATACACTTTGCTGTACCTAGTTAGTTACATGTTCCGTAGATCATTAGAACGATTCTTTTGCCAAAATGATGTGGAATGAGTTAGTTTATAGAATATGTATTAATCATTTGTGTTAACATAAATGAACTCAGTATTTTTTTAGTCCTACTCATGTAACTTCAATTAAAAACTACTTTTTTATTGGCTACCAGTTTTTAAGCAGAAATTCATCAATAGAATAGAAGGAATTGCCCAAGAGAAATGATTTGAAGTTACTTAAAACTTGCTTGTCTACCTGTTTTTTTTTTGTTACTGGGCAATTTATCAAAAAAAATTTGATATGTATTGGATTCTTTTCTCGGCTAAAGACAGCTTCAATAATGAGTAATTAAGATCGTTGTTCCAACTAGTCTTGTAAGTATGGACGTCACCTTTCCATATGGTGATGGATTATTTCTGACGAATTCATTAACAAATCTATGTATTGTGATGGCACAGGTAAATTGCCTTCATGACGTCCGTGGATGAACACCACAGATTATTCTTAGTGCTCGGTTATACACAATCAGTACTTTCCTTCTAAGTGATGAGTTATCACAGAAAATTATTCCATAAAACATTACAGAGCAGTGGTATGCTAAATATGTCAGGAGACTGATTCGTCTGTTTCCAAGATAAGCTGTTATACGAAGAGCAAAAGTGATTGAATTGACTGTTTGAAATTCTCAGTAATATTCTTCCTGCACGTCAAGTTTTCCCCAATATTTACACCCAAAAATTTGGAACATTCTACCCTATTTACTGACTCCTGCTCCTGTCTAGCAACAGTTGTTATGGTTATGTCGTGCAGTACTGAATATGGTGTGTTCTTTCAAACTTTAGGGATGGTCCATTTTCTGAGAACCGCTTTATAAATCTTTGGAAAATATCATTTACCATATTTTCTATTGCTTTCTCTCTCATGGGATTTACTATAATGCTAGTATTACCTGCAAAAAGTATCAATTCTGCTTTGTTGAATGTTAAATGTAAGGTCATTCATGTCTGAAAGGAACAGGAGTGGACCCAAAATTGAACCTGCTGGGACTTTCTATGTGCTTTCTCCACAGCCACTAAACTTTTCTACTTTTCTGATATTGTTTGTAGAATTTTTTGCACTCTCTTTGTGAAGTATGATTCAAATCAGCTCTGTATATCTTGGGTTTTTCTAAGAGAGTAACATGGCCTACACAATCAAATGTCTTGGAAAGATAACAAAAAGTACCTTCTGGTGATGTATTATTATTTAAGTCTGTACTGTTTGATGAGTGATCGTATAAATAGCATTATAAATAATATTATCTGTCAAGCAACCCTTCTGGACTCCAAATTATGATATGCTGAATAATTTATTCCCACTAAAGTGTGAGACTACGAGGTGTGACAATAAAGTAATGAGACTGATTTTCTTTGCAAGATGTGGCAACCCTGCAGGCTTGTGTAGGCACAATATCTCTTACCTTGGTCTATAAGCTGCTTCTAGTCCAAGTGTCACATCGATGTAACTGCTCAGTCGTGAGTTGTGCTGTAATAAGTTAACACGTGTTTTTGTCTCTCGTCACAGAAATGGAACAGCATAATATTGCGCAACGATATGCCATTTCTTTTTGAATTAAATTGGGTGAAAACGCGACGACCACTTACGGTAAGCTTCAGAAGGCTTTTGGAGAGGAGGTTATGTCAAGAGCTCAAGTTTTTCGTTGGCATAAAATGTTTAGTGAAGGCAGAACGAATGTTGAAGACGAAGACCACAGTGGACGACCATCAACCTCACAGACAGATGTCGGCCAGGGTGCGTGAACTCGTACGATCTGATCGAAGATTATCCGCGAAAATGATTTGCAGAAGAACTGAACATCAATCGAGAAACGGTTCGTCTAATAATAACTGAAGATCTTGGTACCAGAAAGATTTGTGCAAAAATGGTCCCCAAAAATCTCACACCACAACAGCAAGAAACAAGGAAAAATGTGGCACCCGATTTGTTAGAACAAGCGGAAATCAATCCTGAACTGTTGAGCCGTGTTATCACTGGTGATGAAAGTTGGTTTTTTTAGTACGATCCAGAGACAAAACGTCAAAGTTCGCAATGGTGCTCAAATGGATCACCCAGTCCAAGAAAAGCTCACGTGTCAAAGTTAAACGTGAAATGCATGCTTGTGTGCCTCTTTGATTGCAAGGGAATTGTTCATAAATAGTGGGTGCCTCCTGGACAAACAGTTAACAAATATTACTACAAAGAAATTTTAGAAAGACTTCGTAAAAGAGTTCTTCGTGTCCGTACCAACATTGGATTCTGCATCACGATAATGAGCCATCCCATACTGCTCTGTCAGTTCAGCAAGTTTTAACCTCAAAACAAATTTCAGTACTACCACAGCCACCTTATTCACCAGATATCGCTCCGTGCGACTTTTTTCTACTTCCAAGAGTCAAAACGGCGGTCAGGGGACACCATTTTCAAACAACACAAGATGTCCAAAAAGCTGTGACGAGGGTCTTGGAGGATATTACAGAAGATGAGTTCCAGAAATGTTACCGTCGGAGGCAGAAACGCTGGAAAAAGTGTGTGCAATCAGAAGGGAACTACTTTGAAAGGAACAACACTAAACTTGACTAAAACGGTAAGCAACATTTTTTTTCACATCAGTCTCATTACTTTATTGTCACACCTCGTATTCCTTAATACATATCTTTATCGTATATTTTGGAAAATGATATCAGCTGGGAAATTGACCAATACACCCGCATTAGATTTCAGATGGTGGATGTAGAGACTGTTCAAATGGTTCAAATGGCTCTGAGCACTATGGGACTTAACATCTGTGGTCATTAGTCCCCTAGAACTTATAACTACTTAAACCTAACTAACCTAAGGACATCACACACATCCATGCCCGAGGCAGGATTCGAACCTGCGACCGTAGCAGTCGCGCGGTTCCGGACTGAGCGCCTAGAACCGCATGGCCACCGCGGCCGGCCGTCGAGACTGTAAGCAATAATAAATAAATAAGAAAACAAATAAATATCTCGAGCAGTGAGAGGGTATGACGCTGTTGATGTTTGTGTCCGTCGAATGTTTAGGTTCAGCTCTACAGCCCGCTTGGTGCTATTCAAGAGGAGGCCATATGCCGGCACTGGGTTTTATCTTTTCTCTTCTGTCGTCATGACATCAGACAGTACACACATCCACGCCGATCACCTATACTAAAAAGATACACGTACGACAGTGCTCTCACATATCCGCAAGGAAAGGAGTCACTGTGCGCATAGGAACCCAAGCATTTATGTGACTGAATAATAGAAATCTCTCGGAGGCAGCGATGGCAGTAATTAAAGCTCGAGAATAAAGCCTTTAACCTCCAGCACTTTACGTTCCTTTAGCTGGTAAGACCATTACTTGCGAAAGGCGACGGTTCGAACTTTAATCTATCAGAAGGTTTTATGAGTCGAACTTACCTTCGGCAAAGGTGACTCCGCCGTTGCTAAGTTAATAAGTTAAAATGCATTTGCTTGCGAAGTGAAGCATTCCTGAAATGTTTCCCACTCCGACATTATCACAGTGTCCTCATTCTTTGTCAGTGCACTGAAGTGCATTCAATGGTCTTCTTACAGTGCCTTCCGCCTGTGTAAACGAACGTCTTTCCGCCATTAAACTAATTGCTTCCCTCCTACACGATAAAGCACTCTACTTGGCTGTGTACGACCGAGAACTTCAGCTACTGAATCCAAGAGATTATTTGATTGACTCTTTCTTGCGTTGTGAAATCAAAGAAAAATATATGACTAAATATATGAGCAGATAACTACAAAGAGCATTTTTGTAATACAGATAATTGTTTCCAGGATGAGTATCTTGGACCCAATTGACAACTTTTCCTTTTTCGTCTTAGGTATTCACGTTTCAAGAGCAAGGAAGAAAGTATCTAGTAAGGTTCAGATCATCAGAGACAGAAGGAAATGAAATAAAAACGAAGCATAATCTGATATTGGGAAAGGATGACCAATCTGCTTTCTCTTTTTCAAAAATACTATCCGAGTCTTTACCTCATGTGTTGCAGGGAATCTACAAAATATATCGATGACATCCACGAAGGTTCGAATCGACCTCTTCCCGAACTCCAGCTCAGGGGTTTTATCTGTGCGCCATCTCGCACGTTTTGGATACGAGAGGACAGATCATTTGCGTCGGCAGGATTGGAGAAACAATCTGTCAAGACCTTATCCAAGATACTACTCCAGTATTCACCCTGGCTGATTGAAGAATTGCATGGAAAAGCCAAACCAGACAGCGTTAAAATTCCCACTCTTTCGTAAAGCGAGTCTAGCGCATTAATCAAACGGACACTTGTCTCGGTTCTGATTTCAGGAACTACTTTGAACTGTATTCAAACTCCTGTTCCTGGTGAAGTGAGCACCACGTTAAAATACGATTTTGTGCTAATATTTTTATCTGTTAATGTACGCATTAGATTTTTTACATACGTTCTTCAGTGTACACTGAACCGTCATGCTGGTGGTTTACTTTTGTATTTTGATAAAGAACGTTAATCCACTTATATGGGTCAACTGTTGGAACTATTTAATTATTGCTAGTTAATTATCAGATACATCAAAAATTTCTTTCTCGTATGAACAGATTTTATAGAATTATGTGAGATTTAACAGCTTGATTTACGTTAACCAAATACTACAGAAACTTGTACTCGGCAAATACTTTGCGGTCGCGGCTGACTACATTATTTTGCTTGACAGTGTTTCATTAGTACCGTACATTTTGATGCCTGGAATGATACAGAGAAAGGAAGGCTTGGTATGATATAGAGAATCCTAGAAATATCTTTAGAGCATGAGACAGTGAGATTTTAACTATAGCAGTTAAAATCGGAGGAAAGAACACGGAAAATGGGTATGGAAAATGGAAATGAGCGTTTGGCGTCATTGGCCGGGAGGCCCCTCGCGGGGCAGGTCCGGCCGCCATATCGCAGGTCTTATTACATTCGGCGCCACATTGGGCGACCTGCACGCCGGATGGGGATGAAATGATGATGAACACAACACAACACCCAGTCCCTGAGCGGAGAAAATCTCCGACCCAGCCGGGAATCGAACCCGGGCCCAGAGGACGGCAATCCGTCATGCTGACCACTCAGCTACTGGGGCGGACACGGAAAATGGGTAAAGTAATAGGTAATGGACAAATGGAGATAATTTGCTGACTTTCTTCAGTGTTAACGTCAAAAGGCCTGTAACTGTAGTAAGGAAAGTATACTGACGTCAACCTGGAAGGGTCTAAGACAGTTCGGAAAAGTATTCAGAGAGGAGTAAGTCATGTTACTAGGTAGGAGGGGAGGGATTTTGTAACAGCGTCAAGAAAAGAGATTCCAGGTTCCACACACTGCGAAACCAGTTACAGGCCTTGGCAGATGATGTAGGAAATTAATTACGGAGTTGATTAAGAAAATCCAGGAAGTATTAGTTGAGCAGTAGGCAACATCCAGGCGAAGAATTCGAAATACAGCATCAGAAATACAGCACCAGTTTTATACATATATGAGTACTTTATGAATGTTATTGTGTGGACTGATCGAGTTCCTTATCAGAATAGTGCACTGACTTAACTGCGAACTGAAATGATTAATGCTGGTTTAAGAAAGAACTATTGCAGATGTACCATTTGGTGTTTTTCAGAAGTGAAATGATAAAACATTAGGAACAGGAACCAAAGAGTATGAGTTCACAACCACAGATGGCGACTATATTGCTATTATTGGCGCAGTAAGAAAGACTTAGAGGCCGTCACTATTGGAACAGAAAACTTACTTAGTGCAGTATTTGGGTCAAGGCGCAACACATTTTTTCTTACTGATAGTGAAGTATTATCGGAGTATCAATTATTCAAACCGTATTTGAATTGTAAGAATAGTCTTATGTGGCTTATTTGCTGTGCAATATAACAGTCGCTGCGAAAAGCATGAGCCAGGACAGGATTCATGGTAGGCGTTCCAAAGTGCGTTTTGCCGGCAGCCTCAGCGAATTTTAGGATTTTCCACAAATCCGAGCATAGCGTGTGGTATGCAGAAATGCTTTCAATTCTACGTAGTGTTCAACGTATTTCCGGTGATGTCACGAGAATTTTCCTGGTGTGGATTTATCAGCTGTAGTGGCGTACTGGAGTTGCATTGGGGAGAAACGGAATTTTATACACCAAGTGATACAGGTTTTCAGTGCATTTCTTGGGCCAGACATGTTAATGCAGAGTAACAATGTCTCTAAGCGAGAAGCAAGCCAAGCATTCTGTCTCTACTTCTACAGCTACATGTACAGGGTTATTACAAATGATTGAAGCGATTTCACAGCTCTACAATAACTTTATTATTTGAGATATTTTCACAATGCTTTGCACACACATACAAAAACTCAAAAAGTTTTTTTAGGCATTCACAAATGTTCGATATGTGCCCCTTTAGTGATTCGGCAGACATCAAGCCGATGATCAAGTTCCTCCCACACTCGGCGCCGCATGTCCCCATCAATGAGTTCGAAAGCATCGTTGATGCGACCTCGCAGTTCTGGCACGTTTCTTGGTAGGTGGTGGTTTAAACACTGAATCTCTCACATAACCCCACAGAAAGAAATCGCATGGGGTTAAGTCGGGAGAGCGTGGAGGCCATGACATGAACTGCTGATCATGATCTCCACCACGACCGATCCATCGGTTCTCCGATCTCCTGTTTAAGAAATGCTGAACATCATGATGGAAGTGCGGTGGAGCACCATCCTGTTGAAAGATGAAGTCGGTGCTGTCGGTCTGCAGTTGTGGCATGAGCCAATTTTCCAGCATGTCCAGATACACGTGTCCTGTAACGTTTTTTTTCGCAGAAGAAAAAGGGGCCGTAAACTTTAAACCGTAAGATTGCACAAAACGCGTTAACTTTTGGTGAATTGCGAATTTGCTGCACGAATGCATGAGGATTCTCTACCGCCCAGATTCGCACATTGTGTCTGTTCACTTCACTATTAAGAAAAAATGTTGCTTCATCACTGAAAACAAGTTTCGCACTGAACGCATCCTCTTCCATGAGCTGTTGCAACCGCGCCGAAAATTCAAAGCGTTTGACTTTGTCACCGGGTGTCAGGGCTTGTAGCAATTGTAAACGGTAAGGCTTCTGCTTTAGCCTTTTCCGTAAGATTTTCCAAACCGTCGGCTGTGGTACGTTTAGCTCCCTGCTTGCTTTATTCGTCGACTTCCGCGGGCTACACGTGAAACTTGCCCGCACGCGTTCAACCGTTTCTTCGCTCACTGCAGGCCGACTCGTTGATTTCCCCTTACAGAGGCATCCAGAAGCTTTAAACTGCGCATACCATCGCCGAATGGAGTTAGCAGTTGGTGGATCTTTGTTGAACTTCGTCCTGAAGTGTCGTTACACTGTTATGACTGACTGATGTGAGTGCATTTCAAGCACGACATACGCTTTCTCGGCTCCTGTCGCCATTTTGTCTCACTGCGCTCTCGAGCGCTCTGGCGGTAGAAACCTGAAGTGGGGCTTCAGGCAAACAAAACTTTATGAGTTTTTCTACGTATCTGCAGTGTGTCGTGACCATATGTCAATGAATGGAGCTACAGTGAATTTATGAAATCGCTTCAATCATTTGTAATAGCCCTGTACATACATACGAGCTGCCTTCCGCTGCAGAACATAGGGTACGACGCATAAGCACTAATCAGTTCCTTTCCTGGTCCATTTGCAAACAGAGTGAGGGTAAAACGACTGTCTGTAATCCTCTGTAGCAGTCCTAATTTCTCTCATGTGGTTTTCGTGGTCCTTACGCGAAGTGTAGTTTGGCGTTAGTACAATCCTTCTGCATTCGGCCTCAACAATTCCTCCCGAAAAGAACGTCATCTTTCTTCACAGAAAGGGCTTGAATAGTTGTGTGATGTGGTTGGTGTCTGTAGGGGTACCTGTTTTGGTATAGCCGTGCTGCCTCTCGACCGTTTCCATCTGCTTGACTGTACGCAAACACCATCTCAGCTTGTTCCCGACATGAATGCCGGACCATTCTGCTGCTTACAGTACGCTGCACCAGATGACACAGAGCCTGCAACACACAAGAAAGACACGGCACAGGGTCAGAGGAACTTTCATTCGTCAGCGCCATCTACCATGGCGACGGTGCATTTCCGGACACGTGTTCATAGGACCTTCTCTCCTCCATCTCCAGTCAGGAATCCGTCCCTGTAGTTTGTCGGTTTTATTAATGTTCACCCTGTGATCCAACACTCTGATTTGAGCATAGCGCTCACTCTTGTTAAGCATTCTGTTCCTCCATAATCCAATCACACTTCACACTTATTTTTAATGATCGCACATTAAATTATTATCCTGTTAAAACTCCACTGTTGTTTTTACTGCCAAACCTCTCTCTGACTCCATTCTCTCCACCGAGTCGTTTGCTTTCCCCTCCACTACCTTCCCCACTCCTTCTCCCATCCGCCCTGCACCTCCCCCCCTTTCACTATGTCCTCTCCCTCCATCAGCTCCCCTCTTTTTCATTTCCCTCGCCTCCCCCCTTTTTCCTCCCTCATCAGTCCACCCCCCTTCCCTCTCCATATGCTGTGGTGTCTCCTCTATAGTGCTGTTTTAAGTGAGTGTTCAGTGTTGTGCGTCCCCTGTTAGTGTTGCGAACAGACACCATACTCCAGAATGAGATTTTCACTCTGCAGCGGAGTGTGCGCTGATTTGAAACTTCCTGGCAGATTAAAACTGTGTGCCCGACCGAGACTCGAACTCGGGACCTTTGCCTTTTGCGGGCAAGTGCTCCTTCTTTTAGGCGTGCTAGTTCTGCAGGGTTCGCAGGAGAGCTTCTGTACTGTTTAGAAGGTTGGAGACGAGATACTGGCAGAAGTAAAGCTGTGAGGACGCGGTGTGAGTCGTGCTTGGGTAGCTCAGTTGGTAGAGCACATGCCTGCAAAAGACAAAGTTCCCGAGTTCGAGTCTCGGTCCGGCACACAGTTTTAATCTGCCAGGAAGTTCCACCTATTTTATTGTTTGTTTATATTTTCATTATGTTTATTTCACTTTTCTGTAGGCTGTAGAGTGGCCTATTATGCTGCTACCAGCAGCGCCCCCCCTCCCCCTCGGGGGGGGGGGGGGGGGGCCGGCCGCGGTGGTCTAGCGGTTCTAGGCGCGCAGTCCGGAACCGCGCGACTGCTACGGTCGCAGGTTCGAATCCTGCCTCGGGCATGGATGTGTGTGATGTCCTTAGGTTAGTTAGGTTTAAGTAGTTCTAAGTTCTAGGGGACTGATGACCACAGTAGTTAAGTCCCATAGTGCTCAGAGCCATTTGAACCATTTGAGCCCTCGGGGGGGAAAAGGAAAAAAACTTTTTTTACCAACAATCCAATGCAATGTGCAACCCAGATAGCAGCTTTTCCATGTAAGTATCATTTGGAAACTCCTCTCAGGATTGGTTACTCAATAATACGGTTAGAAATTTGTGCAAAAAAACCTTTGATGGGAAAAATAGAAAAGTGCATACACTCGAAACACAGATCGAATCTGGAACTGATAAGATGTAATGGATACTACCATAAACACACACACACACACACACACACACACACACACACACACACACACGCACACACACACACACGTTTATCCACATACACAAGCAAGCACACATAAATATAGATTGTGGTGTGTGACATTGTACACAGTGATAAGGAAATGTGGGCTACAGAGAGCTGCAACAATTGTCATCATGGGAGAGGCGTAGAGGATAAGAAACGATTAGTGAAAAACTAGCACATCAAACAGAAGACTTACTAACTTGTATCTCTCCAGATGTATGGCGACTCATTACATATGATTCAACAGGAAATTCAGTCCAGCTATCGATGTCTCAAATGCTCCACTGGGTCCGCCAGATACCATGCGACCACTACTGACGTCATATGGAAGCTTGCAGTTCCATTGTTATGATACTGGTGGGGTGATATTGATACGTAATACCATAAAGATTATCGGACATGAGGCTATATGCTGGAACAACAACCCCCCCCCCCCCCAACTCCCACTCGTACTAAATGTCCAGAAATGTCTCAGTTTAGCCGATCAGTCCATAGATGGTGGTGTAAGGGCCTAAAGTATAACTGACCATGTTTTCTCACCACAGTTTAGCGATAATTAAGCCAGTCCATCCTTGAAGTGACTTGGCGAGCAGCCATGTACACTACTGGCCATTAAAATTGCTACACCAAGAAGAAATGCAGATGATAAACGGGTATTCATTGGACAAATATATTATATTAGAACTGACATCTGATTACATTTCCACGCAATTTGGATGCATAGATCCTGAGAAATCGGTACCCAGAATAACCACCTCAGGCCGTAATAACGGCCTTGATACGCCTGGGCATTGAGTCAAACAGAGCTTGGATGGCGTGTACAGGTACAGCTGCCCATGCAGCTTCAACACGACACCACAATTCATCAAGAGTAGTGACTGTCGCATTGTGACGAGCCAGTTGCTCGGCCACCATTGGTTCAAACGGTTCAAATGGCTCTGAGCACTATGGGACTTAACTTCAGAGGTCATCAGTCCCCTAGAACTTAGAACTACTTAAACCTAACTAACCTGAGGGTATCATAAACATCCATGCCCGATGCAGGATTCGTACCTGCTACCGTAGCGATCGCGCGGTTCCAGACTGAAGCGCCTAGAACCGCTCGACCACACCGCCCAGCGGCTACCATTGACAAGACGTTTTTAATTAGTAAGAGATCTAGAGAATGTGCTGGCCAGGGCAGCAGTCGAACATTCTCTGTTTCCAGAAAGGCCCGTACAGGACCTGCAACATGCGGTCGTGCATTATCCTGCTGAAATGTTGGGTGTTGCAGGGATGAAATGAAAGGTAGAGCCACAGGTCTTAACACATCTGAAATGTAACGTCCACTGTTCAAAGTGCCGTCAATGCGAACAAGAGGTGATCGAGACGTGTAACCAATGGCACCCCATACCATCACGACGGGCGATACGCCAGTATGGCGATGACAAATACATGCATCCAATGTGCGTTAACTGCGATGTCACAAAACGCGGATGCGACCATCATAATGCTGTACACAGAACCTGGATTCAACCGAAAAAATTACATTTTGCCATTCGTGCACCCAGGTTCGTCGTTGAGTACACCATCGCAGGCGCTCCTGTTTCTGGTGCAGCGTCAAGGGTAACCGCAGCCATGGTCTCCGAGCTGATGGTCCATGCTGCTGCAAACCGTCGTCGAACTGTTCGTGCAGATGGTTGTTGTCTTGCAAACGTCGCCATCTGTTGACGCAAGGATCGAGACGTGGCTGCATGATCCGTTACAGCCATGCGGATGAGATGCCTGTCATCTCAACTGCTAGTGATACGAGGCCGATGGGATCCAGCACGGCGTACTGTATTAACCTCCTGAACCCACCGATTCCATATTCTGCTAACAGTCATTGGGTCTCGACCAACGCGAGCAGCAATGTCGCGATACGATAAACCGCAATCGCGATAGGCTACAATCCGACCTTTATCAGAGTCGGAAACGTGATGGTACGCATTTCTTCTCCTCCTTACACGAGGCATCACAACAACGTTCCACCAGGCAACGCCGGTCAACTGCTGTTTGTGTATGAGAAATCGGTTGGAAACTTTTCTCATGTCAGCACGTTGTAGGTGTCGCCACCGGCGCCAGCCTTGTGTAAATGCTCTGAAAAGCTAATCATTTGCTTCTCACAGCATCTTCTTCGTGTCGGTTAAATTTCAAGTCCGTAGCACGTCATCTTTGAGGTGTAGCAATTTTAATCGCCAGTAGTGTAGTAATTCTTCCTACCTGCTATGTGGAGATGCTCTCGTAGTTTTATGATCCAATCCAAGGCTGTGGCAGCGCTGTCGGATTCTGAAAGTGGAATAATACTGTCTATGTTTTACATAATGAAGCGGGAAAAAGCTTTTTATGCAAATAATTTTTTCATGAGAAGCCATTATGGTGCATTTATAAAGAAACACCACAAAATGAACTTCACACTGATTATAAGTAGCTACAAATAGTACGGGAGCATTGTCTAGTGCATGACTAGATCGAAAGGCATCCTATCGACGACTGCGAGTATGGTGCGTAGTTTGTAACTTGAGCATACAATCGTAACATTTCGTACAAAATCGTACATCTTCAGTTACGCCGAAGTTACTGATTTATTTATTAATATCAACGTTTCCTGGTATTGCCAAATGACTGAAAAATAGTATTTATAAGCCGTAGAATCCTCTTAATGTCTGAGTAGCAGAAGGCACTTTTGTTAGCCAATATTTATTAATAACAGCTATTTGATTCACGTCAGGTTACCTCTTTGCTGACGTCAAGAGCGATTTCTGCATCGGTACCTCATCCCACTGGCTCTGAAAGCGTCCCATGGCTTCCGCTCGCTCCTTATTCTGTACTTACTGCAGTTCTGATACATTCACTTCCCGTATGTGAAATAGAAAAAGTGGAAATAAAGTGAAATGCGCTGTTATCTGCAAATAAAGGGTATCTTACGAAGTATCCTACAGGTGATCAGGGCAAATGTCACATATTACTGGTTTCTTGTTATCTCTGTGATCGTACCATGCAATACTTACTTATTTATTCTGGCCATACAAACCGCTGCCGCTAGTTGGCCTCACTCAGTACGGCCTTCAACTCTTTCCTGTCATCTGCATCTTAATCTCCCAGACCCAATACCTGCATGTCTCACATGATATTATCCTTCCATCTCTTTGTCGGCCGTCCCAGTGGTCTCTTTCCTACAGGTTCTCTATCCATTACAGCCTTTATTCCCGTGTTCTCCCCTCTCCTCCTCACATGTCCGTTCCATCTTAATCTCTTAATTTTCACACTCGCTACGACGTCAGACGGTGTGTATCATTGTCCGAGTTCTCGGTTTTTCCTTATTCTCCATTGTTAATTTTCTTTCACTGGTCTATATGCTTTTCTCAGTACTGTATTTTTAGAAGTGATGAGTTTTTTCTTTGTCTTCTTTTTCAGGGTCCATGTCCCACTTGCATAGCACACTGTTGGCTTGATGGTGGTCTGATATATTCTTAATTTTGCCTGTCTAGATACTAACTTCGAACTTGTGATGTTGTGTACAGCTCCTAGACATCGTCTCCCAGCTTGAATTTTCTCCAGGTTTTCCATGTTCTCTCCTATCAGCACAATATCATTTGCAAAAGCCAAGACTTTTATCTTTTTTGCTATGGTGATTCCTGCACTTCACATGTTACTCTCCTCATGGTGTTGTTGAGGGCCAAATTGAACAGTGTTGGTGATATAATATCTCCATGTCTCACTCCTGTTTTTACTTGAAATGCTTCTGAGAACTCCCCTGTACTTTCACTCTACAGTTCGATTCCATCACACATACCTTAGTTAGCTTTATGAGCTTTTCAGGTATCCCACACTCTGCCATTATCCTCCACATTTCCTGTCTTACTATGCTGTCATATGCTTTGTTGAAATCTATAAACAGGCAAAAGTATCATGATTGTGGTCTCAGTTCTTTTCTGATATTTGTCTTAGTGTGAATATTTGATCGTTTGTTGATTTACCTTTTCTGAACCCTGCTTGTGTTGTGTCTAATACTTCCTCACTGTTTGGGTTGAGCCTGTTCAGTACAATTCTTGATATTACTTTATAGCATGTGTGTAGGAGAGATATCCCTCTGTAGTTCTGTGACAGCATTTTGTCTCCTTTCTTGTATATGGGCCATACAGTAGCAGTTTTCCATTCCTGCGACATTATTTCTTTTCTCCGTACCTCTTTTATCAGTTCAGCTAACCATTCTGTATCTTCTCTCCCCCTTCTTTGATGAGCTCTGCTGATTATCATGTCTATGCCAGGGGCCTTCCCATTTTTTAGTCTTTTTATTGCCTCCTTGACCTCCATCAGCGTTGGTTCTTCGACTAATGGTTGTACGTTCTGATTGTTTTCAGCCTTGTTTTCATTGTTTTAGGTATCTACCGGGTTGTTCGGCAGTTCTTTGGAGTATTTCCTCCAGTTCTCTAAATTTCCTTCATTCGTAGTGATCAGTTTTCCATTCTCGTCATTCTTTATCACAGACTTAGCTCTGTACTCTTTTCTGTAGCTATTCAATGTCCTGTACAGCTGTTTACTATTGTTCTGGTTATAGTCCTCCTCAGAAAGGCCACTCCCCCGACTGGCTTAAATAGATACTTAGAGTATTTTTGAGCTAAAAGTGAGTTTTGAAAAGTTGTGTAACCCATTTACTACCAGCTCCGCCCCAGAATAGCTCCTGCTGCGTGTGGCGTGTCTCGCTTGACGCCAACCGTGGCTGTCCTGCCGTTTCTGTGGGAAGGCGCGGTGTAACTGCGCCCCTCTTCCCCACCGCCACCGCCACCACCACCACACTATTCGCTTTCGGGGTATTTAGTTTCATATTCTTTACTCTCCTTAGCTTCTTCACATCGATCATAGCCAACAATCGCAATGATGACAGGTGACATCGAAAAGAAATAGGAAATAGTACACGAATCGATGAAAAACAAAACCATGCAGCAGTTTCGACCAGTAAAGTTAGCAGTCTCCCTCCAGTTGAACTGACCAATGTGTCGCCTCTCGTAACAGCTCCTACCAGATTGAGTTTAAGTGTGCCCTGCATAGTGCAGTCATGAGGTTGACGACAATATTTTTATCGAGACTTGAAGTCTACTAAATAACCTTTACCATAGTGAGGGCGAGAAAGTCTCGTAAGTTGCTTAGCATGGAGGATTCTGGAATGGAGATGAGAAGTAGTGAATCGTAGGAAGTGAATAAGCTTGCAGACACTTAAGGACTCTAAGAACAATTTATTTTCCAAGTAGTTTAACCCTATTTGGAGAGGTGTTATACAGAATATGCCTATCCTCACAAATCAGTATGTACACCTTAGCACTCTCTTTTCAAGAAATATCTCGTTCCTGAGTTTACATTTTGTAATCAGAGACGAGCTCTTTGCTGAGAACTCGTTCCGAGAATACAGAATCAGATACGGTAACCACAATTAGAGGCCAGTTCAAGACAGGACATGTTCCACCTTATATTCTGAAAGATAGAAAACATCAACTATTACACGTTACGGCTATCGAGTATACGCGGTCAGTTACCTTGTCCACAGACAGAGACAACTGAAAGACAGTGCTTCTTCCTCCGTATGTTATGCCAGTATAATATCAAATAGTACTCGTTGCCGTGTACCGCAAGTCTCTAGAGGAACGGAAGGTTCCAAATGATTGGAAAAGAGCACAGGTAGTCCCAGTCTTCAAGAAGGGTCGTCGAGCAGATGCGCAAAACTATAGACCTATATCTCTGACGTCGATCTGTTGTAGAATTTTAGAACATGTTTTTTGCTCGAGTATCATGTCGTTTTTGGAAACCCAGAATCTACTATGTAGGAATCAACATGGATTCCGGAAACGGCGATCGTGTGAGACCCAACTCGCTTTATTTGTTCATGAGACCCAGAAAATATTAGATACAGGCTCCCAAGTAGATGCTATTTTTCTTGACTTCCGGAAGGCGTTCGATACAGTTCCGCACTGTAGCCTGATAAACAAAGTAAGAGCCTACGGAATATCAGACCAGCTGTGTGGCTGGATTGAAGAGTTTTTAGCAAACAGAACACAGCATGTTGTTATCAATGGAGAGACGTCTACAGACGTTAAAGTAACCTCTGGCGTGCCACAGGGGAGTGTTATGGGACCATTGTTTTTCACAATATATATAAATGACCTAGTAGATAGTGTCGGAAGTCCCATGCGGCTTTTCGCGGATGATGCTGTAGTATACAGAGAAGTTGCAGCATTAGAAAATTGTAGCGAAATGCAGGAAGATCTGCAGCGGATAGGCACTTGGTGCAGGGAGTGGCAACTGACCCTTAACATAGACAAATGTAATATATTGCGAATACATAGAAAGAAGGATCCTTTATTGTATGATTATATGATAGCGGAACAAACACTGGTAGCAGTTACTTCTGTAAAATATCTGGGAGTATGCGTGCGGAACGATTTGAAGTGGAACGATCATATAAAATTAATTGTTGGTAAAGCGGGTACCAGGTTGAGATTCATTGGGAGAGTCCTTAGAAAATGTAGTCCATCTACAAGGGAGGTGGCTTACAAAACACTCGTTCGACCTATACTTGAGTATTGCTCATCAGTGTGGGATCCGTACCAGATCGGGTTGACGGAGGAGATAGAGAAGATCCAAAGAAGAGCGGCGCGTTTCGTCACAGGGTTATTTGGTAACCGTGATAGCGTTACGGAGATGTTTAGCAAACTCAAGTGGCAGACTCTGCAAGAGAGGCGCTCGGCATCGCTGTGTAGCTTGCTCGCCAGGTTTCGAGAGGGTGCGTTTCTGGATGAGGTATCGAATATATTGCTTCCCCCCACTTATACCTCCAGAGGAGATCACGAATGTAAAATTAGAGAGATTAGAGCGCGCACGGAGGCTTTCAGACAGTCGTTCTTCCCGTGAACCATACGCGACTGGAAAGGGAGGTAATGACAGTGGCACGTAAAGGGCCCTCCGCCACACACCGTTGGGTGGCTTGCGGAGTATAAATGTAGATGTAGATGTAGATGCTACTAGAGGCAAACACTATAGTGTTTGTTCTTCTCTGACAGGCAAAAAACTCCAGTAATAAGTGTTACTGGATACTTACCGTGAACCCAGATGCCCTTCCTCCTCTGTGTACGAACTTCTAGCATCCT
Organism: Schistocerca serialis cubense; assembly: GCF_023864345.2. Taxonomy (NCBI): domain Eukaryota; kingdom Metazoa; phylum Arthropoda; class Insecta; order Orthoptera; family Acrididae; genus Schistocerca; species Schistocerca serialis. The sequence continues at coordinate 117,162,238 of NC_064639.1, read as the reverse complement.
TACTGCAGCAACATCAAAGCGTGACTTCGAGGCTCGGCTGTGATGCTGCTTCCAACTATTCGACCACGTGTATCGCGCATGTGACTAGTATTGTAGCATCAGCTCCTGGTACTGACTACTAAAGTGCGCGTCATTTATGTTGGCGGCCGAGTTTAGGTTCGTTCTGCGCATCTGACGTCACAAAACACAGTCAGCCAATGAACAGAGAACGACGTTGCCAGATCTCGACTGCATTGCATAGCATGGACGAGTGTCGTAAGTTTTAGAAACGTTCACTCATAAATAAAGTAATAGAACAAAAGCAATGTCTTGATAGCAGACTTTCTTTTATACTGCTTTTTCGTAATAAAGAACAGCGGTAATTGTTTATTTCCTATTGTACTTCGACGAAGCGTGAGTAATTCATAGTTATACCAACAGTGTTTGTCAGTATTTTGCGTGACGTGTTATAGTCCTCATGGCATCCTGTGCACGGACGAGCCGCGATAGCGTAACAGGTAAGGTTGGCTTCTATGTGAAAGATTATGAGTTCTAACCTTGTGCAGTGCTTAATATCTTCATTATTTAAAAACAATATCGAAGTGCCTTACTTCACGAATTATGTTCGTTTGAATGCCATTTTTGAAATTTCTAGTGCTTTGTCTCTTCATTAACCCTTTCGCTGCTGCAGACACGCGCTCCCCGCATTCCGCGCTGTGGGCGATTTTGTCATCACTGCACTGCTCGCCTGTGCAGACACACGGTGTTCCCACTGCTTTGACACGCTTATCATTCGATTTCACAAAAACTATTTGACCCAAAAATTTGATTTTTACGCGTCTTCTTGACTGATACCTTCCCCCCATAAATGACATAATTTTGTTTCGATGTTCAACGCAGTTATTATGCAGCATTAAATGTAGTAAACCATTGCACGAAATTTTGAAGAGTTTGCAGATGTAGAAGTCCATAGCGTATACTTTCCGTATGGTCGATTTTAGTAGCCACAATGTTGAGAATGAAATGTTGACAAGATACCTAAATTTCATATAAAATTTACTGTATAACAATATCTCATTTAATTTAAGTACCACATAGGTGTCGTATGTAATATTGAGAAATATTCCGCCTTTCGCGACTGTAATAAAAGTTTTTTTTTACACCGGATGCGTTTGGCTTTATTTTAAAGCACTTCAATCAATGAAAAGTATGGCACATACACAATGGTACTCATGTTCTCTTTCTTGTTTTTGCTCCACAGTCGCAGTTTTACCAATGGTACTGAAATATATTCCTCTTCTGCAACTGTAATAAGCGACTTATTTAGACCAGACGCGTTTTTCTCTTTTGAAGCACCTTCAGTGGACAGTATTTTGTCTCCTCCATTGCCAAGTCACCTTTCGTAGTTTTGTGCTGCGGTAACGCAATATTCAACGTTTGTGTTGGCTGATCATTGTTTTAGGAAATAAATGATGTTTGTGTGTGCCACACACAAAAATTATATTTGACATAGCTCAGAGCACTTCACTGATAGACGGTATATTCAAGTCCTAATGTTTTTGTAAGTCCACAGTTTTGTTTAATGTATTTTGTCTACTTCCTTTTGATTGATTGAAGTGCTTTAAAATAAAGCCAAACGTGCTCAGTGTAAATAAATCTTCTGTTAGTCGCGAAAGACGGAATATTTCTCAATATTACATACGACACCAATGTGGTACTTAAATGAGATATTGTTATACAGTAAATTTTATATGAAATTTAGGTATCTTGTCCACATTTCATTCTCAACATTGTGGCTACTAAAATCGACCATACGGAAAGTATACTCATGGACTTTTACCTCTGCATACTCTTCAAAATTTCGTGCAATGGTTTACTATATTTAATGCTGCATAATAACTGCGTTGAACATCGAAACAAAATTAAGTCAATTATGGGGGGAAGGTATCAGTCAAGAAGATGTGTAAAAATCTAATTTTTGGGCCAAACAATTTATGTGGGATCGAATGATAAGAGTGTCAAAGCAGTCGGAACACGATGTGTCTGCACAGGCGAGCAGTGCAGTGACAAAATCGCGCACAGCGCGGAATGCAGGGAGCACGTCTTTGTAGCAGCGAAAGGGTTAACGCGGCCGTGGTGGCTTTACTTCATGAACTGCGCGCTCCCCCCTAAACGTAAGCTTGCGAACTATGCTATACTATGGCGCTGCTTCTATTGGCGCGTGCGTTGTGTGCAACTGGCAACGCAGCGAACTCCCGCATCTGGGCGGGCATGCGCGAGCCGCCAAGATAAAAGAATTGAACTATAGCTGTCTTGGTTCTCTCTGCTGGCCGCTTCTATACGACTTTTCAGGATTCTTGGACGAGTTTCTCTTGTAGCGTCACTTTCCCATGACTCTTTCGAAGGTCTTCTTAAGGACAGAGATTTTTCGAGAAGCGTTCTGGCTGATTCGAATGTATTTGCTTACCCTGGTTACAGTTACTGCTTGGCGCCTGTAAGCCACATTGGTGCTGTTAATCAGGCAAGCAGATACTGAAAGGCCACTCCCTCAACTGGCTGTCACTTATCACTTACCTCACCCCCTTCCTGGCGCCGCCTAAAGATCATGTTCAACAAAGGGGGACATACATGGCCAGAGATGGGATCACATAAAGCACGGAGGAACAATGTCGAAAATGATCAGTCTGGTGGCTCAGGTGTTATTGGATGGAGAAACATAGTGTGGCATGCGCGTTGTAACGTCCAAATCTTTGGACATGGTACACTCACCAATCAACTCTATTGTGACACTGTACTCCTTCCCCATGTGCGTCTTCTCAGAGATGCATTTGCCTCTGGCTTCAGTTTTGTGGGTGTACAATGTGCGACCGCAATGAACAGTGCGTGTGGAGGAACTGTTGAAACAATAGGATTTTCGGTTGGTGGACTGGCCTGTCCGTTGCCCCCTCCCTCTCCCCCTCCTACTTAAATCCCATCGAGCAAGTGTGGGATACGCTGAGGAGACATATTGCTGTACATCCACATGCGTTAACGACAGTCCAGTGGTTGTCAGCTGTGCTGGCGGAGGATGAGAACGTCCTGCTACAATGACTCCTTAGCAACCTTGTAGACAGCATGGGAGCACGTTGCAAAGTACGTACTGATATATATGGTGATCACACACCCCATTAAGAACAATGCCTTCCTCTTGTAGTGCCCAGGGGACCATCAGAAATCTCGGTGACTTAGGTGTAATTGTTGTCTTTGAATAAAAGTGTCATTTTTCTCCGTCTTACTGCATAGCCCTTTCAGCCTTCTGTAGTATCCTGTAGCAGTTATTTCGATGTATGACCCAACTTTCATCGAGCTGTGCTGCTTTTTAGTGGCACATCAAGCGAAAGTTACTTTTCATCCTCAAGTTTTGCACACCAGTGCACCTTCAAGAGGAAACCTTATTCAGCCAATTACTAGTGACATTAACAAGCCGATGTACTAGGGTATTCATGCTGCAATAAAAGTATGAAACGTAGTCATCCCACATATGCGCAACTGGTACTTTTCACTCCTACCGCAGATATAGCTTACATAATTATTAAAAAAGTGTATATCGATACTGGTGAAATTTTACTATAACAGGTGTGTAGAAGATACGAGGGTCACTCCAAAAGAAATGCACACTATTTTTTTTAAGTCCATCTTTTATTCTACATGTTTGAAAGTTGTACAGTGTGTAGATACATCCTTTAGGAACAATATTTTCATTTCCCCACATAATTTCCATCCCTCTCAACTGCCTTACGTCATCTTGGAACCAGCGCCTGTATACCCACACCGTAAAATTCTGTACCAACCTGTTGGAGCCACTGTTTGGCAGCGTGCACAAGGGAGTCATCGCCTTCAAATTTTGTCCACGAAGAGAGTCTTTCAGTTTCCCAAAGAGATGATAGTCACATGGAGCCAGGTCACGACTGTAAGGCGGGTGTTTCAGTGTTGTCCCTCCGAGTTTTGTGATCGCTTCCATGGTTTTTTGTCTGGCATGTGGCCGTGCATTGTCGTGCAACAGCAAAACATCCTGCTTTTGCCGATGTGGTCGAACGCGACTCAGTCGAGCTTGAAGTTTCTTCAGTGTCGTCACACTTGCATCACAATTTATGTTGGTTCCACTTGGCATGATGTCCACAAGCAAGAGTCCTTCGGAATCGAAAAACACCGTAGCCTTAACTTTTCCAGCAGAAGGTGTGATTTTGAATTTTTTTTCTTGCGTGAATTTGCATGATGGCACTCCATTGGTTGCCTCTTCGTCTCTGGTGAAAAATGATGGAGCCATGTTTCATCACCTGTCGCAATTCATCCAAGAAATTCATCCCCACCATTCTCGTACTGTTCCAAAAGTTCGCTGCATACCGTTTTCCTTGTTTCTTTGTGAGTCACTGTCAACATCCTGGGAACACACCTGGTAGAAATCTTTTTTAACGCCAACACTTTCAGTATTCTGCAAACACACCCTTCCCCTATCCCAATGTAGCGTGGCAATTCGTTCACTGTGATGCGTCTGTCAGCAGTCAGCAATTCGTTAACTCTCTGCAGATTGTCTGGAGTGTGTGCAGTACGAGGCCTGCCGCTGCGAGGACAACCCTCAATATTGCCGCGCTTTCTTTCATCACGTAACCTGCTTGCCCACCGACTAACTGTACTGCGATCGACAGCAGCATCTCCATACACCTTTTTCAACCTCTTGTGGATGTTTCCCACTGTCTCGTTTTCACAGCACAAGAATTGTATGACAGCACGTTGCTTCTGACGAACGTCAAGTTTAGCAGCCATCTTGAAGACATTTTGTGACGGCGCCACTCACGGGAACAGGTTGAACTAAGTTTGAAAACAAGCGGGAAGGATGTATCTACACACTGTAAAACTTTCACACATGGAGAATGAAAACTGTATTTTTACAAAAATAGTGTGCATTTCTTTTGGAGTGACCCTCGTAATTGCGAATCTGTGTTACGAGCCTCCATTGACTAGGAAAGGTGTCAATCAATCCTACTCTTATACAGGGGGAACAGTAATAAAACCGAGAAACTGCAGGGGCTGATTCCTGACTGGAAATGGACAAAAGACCTTATGAACACGTGTCCGGAAATGGATGGTGTGCATGCAACGACAACAAATCGTTCTAGAACACAGTACACAGCTGCTTGGTATCTACGTCGCAACAGATGTTCAAAGTGGCCTCTATGGGATGTAGTGCACGCATTCACACTAGTGATGGGGAGCTCGTGAATGAGTCGTTCAAATGAACACTTCACTCCAGTGAAGTGTGAACTAACCAATCAATTTCAATGAACTGGTACTTCAAACTCTTCACAGATGGCAAACTCCACACTTTTTTTTAGTTCACTCACTCTCTTCCCCTCTCCCACTACATCGGCGCTACGTCACTCATCCTTCCTTCACTTCAGTCCTCCCTCTACTGCCTGTCGACGAATCGCGCGGTGTTTGTGGGGAACAATGGGTTTAGGAGGGGTTGGGGAGGTGAGAGGCGAGGGTAAGGCAGCGTCAGCTGCTTCCTGCAGTGACCATTTGTGCAGTTATACTTCGCGTCTACGAGTAGCCTACCGGTGGCAGCGCTTGCACACAAATGAATACTAAAGATACAAACGAAGAGGCTGGCTGTGTGAGCATGCACAGCCAACATGAAAATAAGGTTTGTTTTACCTGAGGTTTGTTTTACCTGAAATCTTCCCAATGACTACAGGTGACAGTTTACGTTTTGAATCTCAACAAAAATAAAATCTACAGTAAAACTTCTGAATAATTACTTAACGTAGGTATATAGACTTTGTGACTGTGGCAAACATACTCATTCTATTTTCGATTAAATTTTAAAAGGAACATAAAATTGGGCTGCTTTTCGTTGGTAACCCTAGTTTTCAGTCCATGAATACAACAAATAATGTTTCATTTGGCAGATAAAGACTTTTTTGGGCGCTTCGTGAGAAAATGTCGAGCAAGATTAAATGTAATACCTTCTTTATATGTGACAGGCTTCTCTGTTTATCTTTCCTTTGTCCCCTTTAACCATGCTCCATTTTAGTTAACTCAGACGCTGCAAGAGCGTAAAATGTTGCGTGCACGTTACTGCATAGTTCGGCCATCTGTTGGTAAAATTATAAACTATTACGAAGCTTTATTTTACGAGCGAGGCGAAGCGAGCGTAGCCGCGGCTGAGCGGCGAACTGGGCAACTTCGCCAGACTTCCGTACTTCATGAATGAACTACTTCATTTGAACGCTTCACGGCAAAGAGTGAAATGAATGAAGTAGTTCACGGGAATGAACGAGTTGGACCCATCTCTAATTCACACGTCGCACCGTGGATTGCCGCACTATTTCGCACGTTCTGGCCTCTCTCCGCATAGCGTCACAGGCGACTTGAATACCCTGTTAACATCAGCATCTGGTTCAGCATACACACTGATTTTCGGATGCCTCAAGACGTCAAAATCCAGGCGGCTTAAGTCCTGTAATCTAGCAGGCCATGCTACAGGGCCTCCGCATCCTATCCAATGCCAAGGCAAGAAGTTGTTGAGGTGTCGGCGAACTGTAACACGGAATTGGGGTCACGCTCCACCATGCAGAAACCTTGTGACCTGTCGTATAGCCAAAGGCGGATTCTCCAGCAGTCCAGGCAGAGTATTCGGCATAAAGTCCAGGTGCTTTCCTCTGTCGAGGCGATGTGGAATAATGACTGGTCCAGGTATCCGGTCTCCACACACTGATACCGAACCGTTGCTCATAAGATGCCTCAGCCATTCCCCGAGGATTGTCTATAGCCCATAGATGACGATTAAGCAGACTGATGATGTCATTTCTGGCAAAAGTTGCTTCGTAGGTCTAGATGAAAGGTAACAGAAATCCCAAAATGTCATGGTCTGGTGCAAAAGCCATAAACAAAATACGTCCCATAAAGGGAAATCCTTCTCACTCGTTGTAGGTGATAGGTATAGTAGCGGTTGTCATGTAGGATGTACATAATCTTACTCTGGTTTATACCATGTTCGTGGGTCACTTACATGGAATGTGTACTAGGGCTCGGCTCAATATCGTGTAGAGTCCTGTCCTCTAAATCGGGTGTATGCACAGTCCGCCATCTCCCTACACGTTTGTCTGTCTGAAAGGACCCAGTATCACACAGACGTCCAAAAAGCGCTTGAAATGTTGTGCGATGTTGTTGGTACAGCCGTGCTGCCTCTCGACCGTTTCCGTCTACTTCCCCGTACGCAAACGCCATCTCAGCTTGTTCCCGACACAAATACCGGACCATTCCGATTCTTACAGTACGCTGCGTCAATCACACAGCCCGCAACGCACAAGAAAAACACGGTCTGTGGTCCTAGGAACTCATATTAGTCAGCGCCATTTACTGTGGCCACGATGCAATATCGAACACATGTTCATAGGACCTTTTTTCCTTCATTCCCTCAGGAATTCATCGCTGCAGTATGTCGGTTTTATTTACGTTCACTGTTCCCTAGCACGCCATATTCGATGAATAGGCAGTACACAACATTGGCGACGAGGAGGTCAACAGATCCCGTAGCGACAGCCACCACAGATCTTCTGTTTTATTTTCGTTGGCTCTTGTGTTTTGCTGGCGCCTTAATTCTCTTTTGTCTTTTCTTTGCAGGGGTGTATCCATCAATAACACGGATTCCTACACCTTCAACCCCTCCGCCGGTGTGCCCCAAGGTTCCGTCCTTTCCCCCCGTCTCTACCTTCTATATACGGCGGACATTACGTCGCCTTCACCTCCCTTACAGCTTCTCCGGTGCGCCGATGACACCACCTTCCTTGCCCTCGCCCCCACCCTGCAACGCTCCCAGCACCTTCTCCAATCCCATCCTGACAGGTTCACCACTCGGTGTAACCAGTGGTTGATCAAGGTCAATCCTTCGAAGACCTAGGCGATCACTGCACCCCTTCCTCCCGTCTCCTTGATTTCTATATCACTACCTATGGCCTATCGACCTCACCGCCACCCTAAAGTACCTTGGCGTCACCCTTGACCGTCGCCTCTCCTGGACCCCCCATCTCCGGACAATCCAAGCCAAGGCACACTCCTGACTCCGCCTCCTTAATCTCCTTTGCGGCCGCACATGGGGTCTCGACCCCTCCACCATCCTCTACACCTATAAATACCTCATCTGCCCTATCCCCTGTTATGCCCATCCCGCCTAGATCGCCACCTCTCCTACAATCCCTTCAAATCCTGGAACGCCATGTGCTCCGCCTCACCTATCGTATCCGCCTCCCCTCCCCCACGCAGATCCTCTACGACCTAATTCCGTTCCCACACCTCCTCCTTTTCCTAGAATGGATACGGATCCTTTACACCTCCCACAAACTTGATCCCCCTCACCTGCTTGTCCCTCTCATCCTTTCCCACCCCTGTCCACTGCTGCACCTGTTCTCCCACATCCACCTGTGCTCCATCTGTCCACACTCCATACCCTAGCGCAAGGTGGCTTCCGCCAACTTCCCCTCCCTGATGATGCCTTCATCCCCTCCATCTATCCCCCTACCAACTTTGATCCTCCCCTTCCTCCCCATGTGTTTTTCCTCCAGGGCACCCTCTTTCTCTTCTCCTCCTCCTCTCTTCCTCCTTCCCTCCCCTCCCCCTCTCTTCCTCCTTCCCTCCCCTCCCCCCAGGCTTCCACAACTCCCCCTATCCTCTCCCTTCCCCCTCCCTTCTCCTCTCCCACTGGCATCAACCCCCTTCCCCTCTCCCTCCTACCCGTACCTGTTCGCCTTGGCAGGTCCCCAGCTTTGTGCGTGAACAGTGAATCTTTGTGCGCCGGACATCGTCGCCAGTGCTGGTGTGTGTCTTCGCGTCAGTGCTTCAGTGTCTCTCCATTTGTGCTCCTCGGTTCACGCGTGTAAACTCTGTCTTCCCCGCTTGTGTACAGTGATTAACGTTTTCATCCAAACAGGGCGCCTGTGAACGACTTCATTTATTTTACTATGTCGGTCTCCCGTTTTTATCCACCATGTTTCTTTGTTTTTCTGTCTTTATGTTTTCTGTACGTATTCTCTGTGGCCAAACAGCGGCGTAGATAGGCAACTACAAGCCTACCTTTCTTGTAAAGGTTTCGAAATAATAATAAAGAAAAAAACAGGGATGTATTTACTTGCTTTATCAGTCTCTTAATGCGGTTTTGCTATTGAGTGTTTCAGGTGACTGTTGCAGAAATTTTCTTTGCTTTTCTACTTATTTTTCTTGCTTGCCTTGTCTGTTTATTGCATTTATCTCTTCCAATCCACCTATCCCACCCCTTGCTCAGGCGACTCAGCTGCAAGTGTCAGGTGAAACGCAGCTAATGTACATGTTTCAGTTTCAGAGCCTACAAACGTCAATCCTGCTAAACACTAAGCAGCAGCTACTGGCCAATGCTGCGCGCCCAATAGAACAACAAACTACACCTACAGCAGCTCCAAGCGCTATACAGCCTTTTCGCCAGATTCGTAAACAAGAAGATCAGTGGCTCGAGTCGTTGTAACAGTTTGAAGCCCACGTAATAGCTCACAACGTACCAGGTACTGTGAAACTCCCCTCTTTACTGTCCACGGTAGGAAGTGCAGTGTTTAGAATCATTCAGAAGTTCCCTTACGCCACTCCAAGTGAACTTTCGTATGATCAGGTTGTAGATCGCTAACTAGCTATTATGACCAACAAGTGAATGTGGTAGCAGCTAGGTACCAATTCTTTAATTGCTAGGAACGGTCAGAACAAACTTATCGCGATTGGGTAACAGGTTAGCAGGATATGACGAGGAAATACAAAATTTAAATGTCTTGTGGTTCTTTGTATTCAGATGTTATGTAGCGTGATGCGGTTGTGTACAGTGTCACTGATGTCAGAGTTAGAGAACAGTTTTTGAAACAGTCCGATTTCAGCACGTATAGCAAATTGTAGATCAGTACGATTCATGCGCCGTGTCGGCCGATTTATTTGAGCGGCCACAGATTTGTCGCCGGCCGGTGTGGCCGTGCGCTTCTAGGCGCTTCAGTCTGGAACCGCGTGACCGCTACGGTCGCAGGTTCGAATCCTGCCTCGGGCATGGATGTGTGTGATGTCCTTGGGTTAGTTAGGTTTAAGTAGTTCTAAGTTCTAGGGGACTGATGACGACAGATGTTAAGTCCCATAGTGCTCAGAGCCATTTGAACCACAGATTTGTCGGGTAGAGTCGCGCCTTGCTCGGAATTAAAAGAAATGGTTCCAAGCACAATGGGACTTAACATCTGAAGTCATCAGTCCCCTTGACTTAGAACTACTTAAACCTAACCAACCTAAGGACATCACACACGTCCATGCCCGAGTCTGGATTCGAACCTGCGACAGTAGCAGCAGCTCGGTTCTGGACTGAAGCGCCTAGAACAGCTCTTCTACAGCGGCCGGCTGCTCGGAATCGGTGCAGCGCTTTCGCACAAGATTGATGATAAAGATAAGCCTATTGCTTTCGCATCAAAGTGTTGTCCACAGCTCGGCGTAACTATTCACAAACAGAGAGAGAGGCACTGGCTATTCTGTGTTGTGTTACAAAATTCCACCGCCACTTGTATGGCAGAAAACTCTACTTAGTCACGTCACAACCCACTGCAGTTATTGTTCATCCGACGAAGCCGGTTCCTGTACGAACTGCCCGATAATTGCAAAGATAGCCTTTGTTGTTGTATCAAAATCAGTACGAGATTGTGTATCGTCCGACAGTGCAACATGGAAATGCGGACATCACGTCTTCCCATTGGCCCTGATACAGATTTTGACGCTTCTGCTGCATCTCAGGATTCTCAATTGCTTCGAACCTTTCCTCTGAACTATAGGAAAATTGCACAGGCCACGAAATCTGATTCAGATTTGAACATTTTTCCAAAATACATTCTCACATCTTGGCGTCGCTCTTTGCATAGCATAATGAACTCTGTAGTGTACCGATACTTTGCACGTCGGCATAGCCTCGCTACACAGAAAGGAATGATTATTGTTCAAAATGACAGTTAACTGTCACGTGCGTTGATTCCCAAAGCTTTGCAAACAGAAGTGTTGCAGTTACTTCACCACGGACAATGGGGAACTGTTCGTACGAAACAGATAGCGCGTCGACACTGTATTTGGCAGGGTATGGACACTCAAATAGAAGAGATGACGTCGTAGTGTCACGTATGTGCGGAAAATCAGTCCGCTCCGCCACGAAAATTCTCTGCTTGGCCTAAGTCGCAATCACCACGGCAACGTGTACACATACATTTTGCGGGACCTTTTTGGAACACTCGGTGGCTGATTGAGGTAGACGGTTACTGCAAGGTTCCTTCTGCTGTGCCAATGAACTTGACAACGTCACGTAGCACAATTCAGGTCTTCTCTATTTTTTGCCTCGAAGGTTTGCCATACGTCATAGTGTCGGACGACGGCCCAGAGTTCATGTCAAATGAATCTGAAACATTCTGTGAACGCAATAGCATACAGCATCTAACTAGTGCACGGTTCCTTCCACGGTCAAACCCCGAAGCGGAACGTTTTGTCGGAACCTTCAAGCAGCAGATGGCTAAACTTTGCACCGCACACACCAGGGAACACACTCGCCGGCGGAATTGCTCCGCGGCCGCCGCGATCGGACACTGCTCCGCCCTCCTCAGCATCCGGCGCAGACGGAAGGCCGCAAGTATCGCTTGTTTTACTGGGCTTTAGTGGCAGCAAACGATGGGCGCGAGGCGAGATCCTTCGCCGACTTGGGACATGCATGTATCTCATTTCATGCCCCGATGGATTGCTGCGCCGACATCAGAGTCCAATTTGCCACTGTCATGTGCACGGTGATCCTTCTGTGTCTGTCTGCCCAGATTCACGAATCCCGAGGACAGCGCAGCCACAGTCGCCGCCACGGGGTGTCAGCACGACACCGCGGGAGGACCCCATGGAGACGCCTCCTCTCGTCCTTCCGATGGAGCTGGACCCACAGACACCGCAGCAGCCGACGCCGCCTACATCTGGTTATGGGCCTCAGAAGGTGGACGCCTACCCTCCTGCTCGTTTTCCTGAGGTCTTTTCCGCCAGAACGAAGACCGTCTGGTATGGTACGACCGGAAACCTGACGTCCCCTGCAGCCACAGCTTCCGGTCCTGCGCAGCACCCACCCTCCTGCCTCCCCCGCCGTTGACGGGCTCCCTACACCCTAAACAACGAAGGTCCATCTCTTTGTCGCTTTGTTTTCTTTTTTTTTTTGGGGGGGGGGGTATGTTCCGGCGTAAAGTCAAGTTCCGTCACACCGTTCAGGAACACCGAGACAGCAGCGGCCTCTAGGCGAAGAGAACATGAGCGCCGCTCCACCTGGCTGCAGACCAGTTGAAGGCTGGCCGTCCTACGAGCTGTACAACTACGACTTTCTTTTTTCTTCTAACTGGTTTTGTGCAGCCCGCCACGAATTCCACTCCTGTGTCAGCCTCTTCATCTCAGAGTAGCACTCGCAACCTACGTCCTCAATTATTTGCTGGATTTATTCCAATCCCTGTCTTCGTCTACAGTTTTTGCCCTCTACAGCTCCCTCTAGTACCAAGCAGCAAGACATTCCCTCACGTCTTAACAGATATCCTGTCACCCCGTCTCTTCTCCTTGTCAGTGTTTTCCACACATTCCTTTCCTCTCCAATTCTGCGTGCAACCTCCTCATTATTTACGTTATCAGCCCACCCAATTTTCAACATTCGTCTGCAGCACCACATCTGATGCTTCGATTCTGTTACGTTCCAGTTTTCCCACAGTCCATGTTTCACTACCATACAGTTCTGTGCTCCAGACGTACATTGTCAGAAATTTCTTCCTCAAATTAGGGCCCATGTTTGATAGTAGTACACTTCTCTTGGCCAGGAATGCCCTTTTTGCCATTGCTATTATGCTTTTGATGTCCTCCTCACTCAGTCCGTCATTGTTTATTTCACTGTCTAGGTAGCAGAATTCCTTAACTTCATCTACTTCGTGACCATCAATCCTCATGTTAAGTTTCTTGCAATTCTCATTTCTGGTACTTCTCATTACTTTCGTCTTTCTTCGATTTACTCTCAGTCCATATTCTGTACTCATTTGCTTGTTCATTCTATTCAGCAGATCCAGTAATTCTTCTTACTTTCACTCAGGATAACAATGTCATCATCGAATCGTATCATTGGTATCCTTTCACCTTGAATTTTAATTCCAGGGCTTTTTCTTATTTTGTCTGTCACTAAGTTAAGTATTGTCATTTATCTTACTGTAATAAAAATTCATTTATACGATTTGCTTGAACTGTTGTCTAGCGACCCGAAACAGCAGGTTTCCTAGATACTGCATATTCGACGAGTAGCCAGGACACTACATTCACCTTGTATAATTTTGGTGGTTCTGCTTTATCAAGTTCGGCAGAGTACCTTTTCCTCTGCCTAAAGTTGCCAGCATTTTTTCAGGTTCACGTTTTCCATGCCAGGGTAAAAGACTACGCTGCAAATCGGAATTTTCATGTCTTTACTCTCACCTTACCAGTCCACCTAATTTTTAACGTTCTTCTGCGGACTTTTAAGGTAAGGAATGAGGAGGTTCTCCGAAGAATCGGCGAGGAAAGGAATATATGAAAAACACTGACAAGCAGAAGGGGCAGTTTGGTGGGACACCTGTTAAGACATCAAAGAATAACTTCCACAGTTCTAGGGGGAAAAGTAAAGGGTAAAAACTGTGGAGGAAATAGAGACTGGAGTATATACATTTTACCAACCTGTCGTAACCATGTATGATCGTTCATTTTGAATGAAAGTGGGCGTAATATAAATGCAATGAACTACGCAAATTTAGGCGGAAGATCTAGGTTTATTTTTGCTGAAGCAGCCTGGAAAGGCAGACGAGCGTTATTTTCGAAGCCAGCTCTGGTGGCCTGAAGTCGGTGGGACACGATTTCCTTGGCATGGGACCGCGTGGTTGGTCGAATCGTATCCGAGGGTTGCTGTGCCGACTTCAAAATTTCAACAATTGAACGTAATGAAAAATTTTAGACCGAAAGAATCGGGCGATTCCTTTCCTATCTTCTGATTGGAGGAAAGCCCTGCTCTTCTCAAAAGAATCAGTTCGGGAACTCGTCAGAATTCCCCCTCCAAGTCTTGTCCCTCTCTATATGCAGAGGTGAGAAAGCTCAGGTTTCTAGAGAGAACTTACTGGGATGTGGACGGGAGCAGTCTAAGCAAGTAGTCCTTACTCTGTGATCAACCAAGTACTCATTTTTGGGTGGAAATTAGATCGATTTAGAGTTAGGCTTCACCGAACGATGCAACTCCATCGTCAGGAGCAGTGTCTAATTCTCGTGGGTAACGATTTCAGAATCGTTTTCACCGTATATTCAGATGGAGCAGAATTCGGTGCTTCATCTGTTACGAAGCCCAGTTGAATACCACGGTTCTGTTCGCTGTGAGTCACGAACAGGCTTTGATGGCTCAATTAGTAATGGAAAGTGGTGAATTCTGATTTCGAACCTTTGTGTGTGAGTAATAGCGCGCCCATGTTGCTCTCTTTTATTCAACTCGTCCTTTTGCTGGCAAGTGATCGGTACCTTAATATTGTTTGCTCGTGTTGAGCTATGGGTTTAGTATTTTAATATGTGTTCCATGTAATTTCAGTCTCTGGAGTACAATCTATTCATGAAATGAATGTTAATAATGCAGCCACTTAGTGTCCATCGAAGTGCACCACAGCACGTGTTCCAGTGTCGTGTGATTCTTAGTGTCCCTTATCCTGTGAGGGAAAACTGCTCAATATGTTATCAAAGCATGATCCCCGATCGATCGTTCTGGAGTTCATCAATTAAAATTGCGTAGTGCTCTTTAGGAGAGAGAGTTGGGCTAGTAATCAATTAAAACTTCGTGGAACTCAGGCGGCTTGGCAATCAGGGCCGAAGAAATAATGTTAATTACATTGTTGGTGTACAGTTAGCATAGAGCTACCCCAAATCTTTCGAACCACTTCTACCAGAAATGCGAATTACTTTTACTTTTAACCTTGGTATTAAGTATTCTCCTAGCTAGTACAAATTTAAATTTTAACATTTCAATTAAGTCCCCATCTAATTTGGATCAAATTTCACCCACGGTCTGTAGTTGGAGAATGTGGTAATTTTATGGTGGAGAATCACATTTTATTACTAATGTTAGGTGCAAAACATGTTAATGTGGTTCAAGCTGGATTGATTGAGCACAGCCTATACCATGAATTCGAAGACCATCTGATCTCTGTCTTCTGAAATTTTCTTTCTGGGGTTATCTACCATGTTGAAGAATTGGAGCAGTGAATTGCAGCATCTTTTGAGAATTTACGAGATGTTCTGGGGTTGTTTAAAATAATTCGTATCTAACTACACAGATGTAGTATTCCCTCAAGTTGCGAGGACGACACGTGGAGCACCTCCATTAACAAGTACTAGTGTACAGTAAATTGTGGCACGTAACGTGCTGAAGTAGTATTTTTGTGCTTGTTAACGTTTGCCACGGGCGAAATGTCAGCCCCATCAGATGGGCACTTGATAGAAAGGTTTACACTTGGAATACGTTTGCACTAACAATTACTTCACACTAAAATCATTTCCGACTCTGAATGAAACATTGGCAGTTATTCCATGATTGGCTTATTTGTGGAGCCTTGTTTGCTGAAAAGTTTTTTCTTCTCTTATCGTACAAATTCGCTCTCCTCAGTTTTACCATTGTGATACGCCCTGTATACTTCGTTAGTACAGGGCGCGAGTAAGTTGGAAACGGATATATGCGTTGCAAGCAATTAAAGGTTAACAGTTAATATTGATTGAACAGAAAATTGTGAAGTTCAGATTATCTACATCTAAATTATTACTTTGCAATTCATAATTAAGCGCCTAGCAGAGGGTTCATCAAATCACCTTCAAGCTGCTTCTCTACTGTTCCACTCTATGGCAGCAAACGGGAAACGAACACGTAAATATTTACGAGATGTAATTTCTCTTATTTTATTATGATAATCGTTTCTCCCTATGTAATGCGCACCAACATAGTATTTTCACATAACAGGGAAAGTTGGAGATCGAAATTTCACGAGAAAAACCTGGTGCAACGAAAAACGCCTTTGTTTTAATGGTTGCCACCCCAGTTCGTGTATCATATCCGTGGCACTTTCTCGCGATGATACTAAGGAGCTGCCATTCGTTTAACATTTCAATGTCCTCCATCAGTCTTATGTCACGCGGATCCCATACTGTGCAGCAACATTCAAGAAGACGGCGGAGAAGCGTAGTGTGGGCAGTCTCTTTAGTACACCTGTTGCAGTTTCTAAGTGTTTTGCCAATAAATCGCAGTCTGTGGTGTGCTTTCCCCACCACGTTGTCTACGTATTCGTTCTACTTTAAGTTATTCGTATCGTAATTACTCAGTATTTGGTTGAATTTACAACTTTTAGATTTGTGTCACTTATCATGAACCCGAAACTTAGCGAATTCTTTTTAGTACTCCTGTGGATGACCTCACACTTTTCATTATTTAAGGTCAACTGCCATTTTTCTCGCCATGCTCATATCTCGTCTAAATTATTTTTCAACTGGTTTTGATCTCCTGGTGTCTTTACTGGACGGTAAATGACAGCATCATCTACTGACAATCTAAGAGGGCTGCTCAGATTGTCTCCTAAATCGTTTATTTGAATGAGAACAGCAGAGAACCTATAATACTTCCTTGGGGAACACCTACTATTACTTCGGTTTTACTCGATGACTTTTCGTCAGTTACTATGAGCTGCGATTTTTTTAATTAATTTTTTTTACATCTACGTCTACATCTACATCCATATTCCGCAAGCCACCTGACGGTGTGTGGCGGAGGGTACCTTGACTACCTCTATCGGTTCTCGTATTGTTCGTGGAAAGAAAGATTGTCGGTATGCCTCTGTCTGGGCTCTAATCTCTCTGATTTTATCCTCATGGTCTCTTCGCGAGATATACATAGGAGGGAACAATATACTGCTTGACTCCTCGGTGAAGGTATGTTCTCTAAACTTCAACAAAAGCCCGTACCGAGCTACTGAGCGTCTCTCCTGCAGAGTCTTCCACTGGAGTTTGTCTATCATCTACGTAACGCTTTCGCGATTACTAAATGATCCTGTAACGAAGCGCGCTGCTCTCCGTTGGAACTTATCTATCTCTTCTGTCAACCCTATCTGCTACGGATCCCATAGTGGTGAGCAATATTCAAGCAGTGGGCGAACAAGTGTACTGTAATCTACTTTCTTTGTTTTCGGATTGCATTTCCTTAGGATTCTTCCAATGAATCTCAGTCTGGCATCTGCTTTACCGAAAATCAAATTTATATGATCATTCCATTTTAAATCACTCCTAATGCGTACTCCCAGATGATTTATGGAATTAACTGTTTCCAGTTGCTGACCTGCTATATTGTAGCTAAATGATAAAGGATCTTTATTTCTATGTATTCGCAGCACATTACACTTGTCTACATTGAGATTCAGTTGCCATTCCCTGCGCCACGCGCCAATTCGTTGCAGATCCTCCTGCATTTCAGTACAATTTTCCATTGTTACAACTTCTCGATATACCACAGCATCATCCGCAAAATGCCTCAGTGAACTTCCGATGTTATCCACAAGGTCATTTATGTATATTGTGAATAGCAACGGTCCTACGACACTCCCCTGCGGCACACCTGAAATCACTCTTACTTCGGAAGACTTCCCTCCATTGAGAATGACATGCTGCGTTCTGTTATCTAGGATCTCTTCAATCCAGTCATACAATTGGTGTGGCAGTCTATATGCTCTTACTTTTTTTCATTAAACGACTGTGGGGAACTGTTTCAAACGCCTTGTGGAAGTCAAGAAACACGGCATCTACCTGGGAACCCGTGTCTATGGCCCCCTGAGTCTCGTGGACGAATAGCGCGAGCTGGGTTTCACACGACCGTCCTTTTCGAAACCCATACTGATCCCTACAGAGTAGATTTCTAGTCTCCAGAAAAGTCATTATACTCGAACATAATACGTGTTCCAAAATTCTACAACTGATCGACGTTAGAGATATAGGTCTATAGTTCTGCACATCTGTTCGACGTCCCTTCTTGAAAACGGGGATGATCTGCGCCTTTTCCAATCTTTTGGAACACTACGCTCTTCTAGAGACCTACGATACACCGCTGCAAGAAGGGGGCAATCACGAATCCAGTTGCACAACAGAGACAGTACTCCAAAGACACGCAATTTGAGCAGATGACGCTCGCGGAAACGATGTCAGAAGCGTACTGGAAATCTAGAACTATGGAATCCATTTGACATTTCTTATCAGTAGCACTCATTACTTCATGAGAATAAATAGGTACTTGTGTTTCACAAGAACGATATTTTCTGAATCCATTTAGGCTATTTGTCAATAAATCTTTTTCTTCGAGATAGTTCATAATGTTCGCAAATATTATATTTATTCCAAAATCCTACTACGCACCGGTTCTAAAGTTTCTGTGGAAAGATAGAAAGGAAGAACGAAAACTGAATGTTATGAGAACAAAAGTGCCTTACAGTGTTATCTAGTAACAGCTAAGTCTGCCGCGAGCTAAATTATTTAATCATTGTGGTAACGGGAACTGCTTCCTCAGGAACATTAAAGACCTCTTCGGCTTCATCGGCTCTTTACGCTGGGGGGCTATACGCCACCTCAGCACAGAGAACTGCCACGTCGCCTGGGGCTCCCTCGGTTACTACGTCTATTCGCCACCCTCCGTTGCTAGCGTAGAAGTTTCCACCCGGCGGTGGTGGGGGGAGGGTGTGGGGAGTGGTGCCGAAAGTCACCGGCAGGCGGCAGCAGCAGCGGCAGCGGGGGAAGGCGCAGTGCGGACGCTTTATCAAATTACTCGCCGTTTTCCTGCCAACCGGAGGGATCCAGAAGCCTGCACTAGGGGAGGAGGGTGTGGATGAGGGGATCGACGTCGGGGAACTTTTAGTCTGTGGTCTAGGCAGGTCTGCTAAGATGAAAGATATGCACAGCTTGTTCTGATTGTGGACGCTCTCAAGTTTCTGACAGGCTACCAAACCGCTGCCGGTAATAAACGCTTTACTCCCGACGCAATAACAATGGAAGCAGCTATGAAACTGCAGCACCAGAGGATTTGGAAACACAGAATTCCGATGTACACAGTTTTTTGCAGTCCACAGAATACAGAAAATGTCTGCATTATAGTAAATTTGTTACGAGAAAATAATTATCTGTAGGAACAAAATAGACTAGTTACTGAAGATGAGGCCATGTAACTTCATCCTATTATTATTAGTGTTTACGTTATGCCTGAATCAGCTGCATCTCAATTTCATGTGTCTAATTTTGAATGTACAGTAGCCTAGTTGTTTCTGCGGCTACTAGATGGCGCTCGTAGCAACACCATGTTTACTTGCCCACACTTTCTAACGTGGGCACCTCAGTCTTGCTGCAACCCATGTTCACAGTACGAACAGCCCTTATCGGCTCGCCATCTCACTTACAACTATTCATGACGTCGTCTTTCCGGCTTAGATCTTTTTAAATGTGTGACTTGTAAGTACTGCTTCTTTTTCCAGTCAGTACAAACTTTAATTTTATTAATGTATTATATACCTAATACGTTTTAGAACAGTTAGTCTAATTCTGAGGACGACGCTCATAGTAGTGTCCAAACCTGGTCAATTTTGGCTTAATATTTGTGACCGAGGGCTTATTTGTTCTAATATAATTCTGACACGGTCACTGAACCTTAGCAGCTATGTTCAAAGTTTTACGTTTCACGTTTCTTACCTGCCCAGGTATCTAAGGCTGCTTCTAAATATAAAGAATTAAAAAAGAAAATTTTAAATACAAGTATGACTATCTATTTTAACAAGCAGTGTGAATAAAGGGGACTTGTCCCGACTTATACAAAAGCCTACATCAATTTTTCTGTATGTAAGAAAAATCCAAAATCCATTAGACCTATCATTAAGAATATTATTTGTAATAGGATAAAAGAGCTGTAAGCTAAAAAAGACCGTCTTAAAGAAGAAGCATACCATTTGTACTTAAATATCACAAACACATATCGCGTTAACTATAATTTTAATATTGACGACATGTGGACGCAAATTAACGAACATCTAGAGATTTGTAAAATAGGTATAATGCAGAAATACGAGAAGAAGCTCAGCAATCTTTATTGTCTGCTTTCTAGTGAAAAATGCCCTCAGAATACATTTCAAAAAAGCAGTCACGTCTTGCATGAAAGAATTTTAAATAAAACCAACATCGTCTTTACTGAGAATGAAAAAGTCCTGTTAGGAAAAGGATTAAAATACAATGTCAGGCCTAAACTATCCGACAGAAATGTGAGAGAAAATATGCTAGTTGATTTAAAAATCGGCCTCGATTATAATAAGATAGATAATGCTTCTCAAGCCAGAATTGTGTATGATGTAACCCGCATGCTAGAGAAAAATGCAGCTACTTTGTCTAATGCTGTGCATAACGACAGAATTTTAGTAACTTCCATTAATAATAAACTTAAAGCAGCAAATGCTTTAATAACTAAATCCGATAAAGGTTGTTGTCTAGTCATTTCTTATATTTCAGAGCATATTTCTAAAACTGAAAATTTCTTCAGTGAAAACAACATATCGGAGCTGCGTGATGATCCATCCGACTCCTAAATTACAGAACGAAGCAAGGTCAGCCATTAACAACGCAAAATTTCTTGTAAAACCTTTCCAAAAGAAACTACTCATCAATATGGACCCTCAGCCCCCTAAACTTCGGTCCCAGTTCAAAATTCATAAACCTAATCATCCAATACGTCCAATCTCCAATAGAATGAATAGCTCATATCACGATTTGGCCCGATTTCTACACGAAACTTTGAAAAAATCTTTCGTTTTCGAAAATAATTATTCCGTTCCTAACAGCCATGTTTTGGTCCAAAATATTAAAAACTTTGTATGCAGTTCAGACAGCAAGCTCTTTTCCTTAGATATTAAAAGTCTTTATACCAATGTCCCGGTACGTGAGACGCTCATCATTGTGGAAGAAAATTTACGTCAATTTAAAAAAGATCTATCAGATGAACAGATTACCGATTTTATGAATCTCATTAACGTCGTTGTCAAGTACAACTATTTAGAATTCAACGGACAACTGTATCAGCAGTCTGATGGGCTCGCTAGGGCAACCCTTTAGCCGGTATCCTTGCCCACATCTTTATCAATTCCTTGGAAAGAAAGCAGTTTAACCGTGTCTCAGCCGCTTCACTAGGTATCCTTTCTCACACAAGATACGTTGATGATACTCTAGTCATCTATAACGGACCCGCCGATAGAATTGATCATATATTTAAACTTTTTAACGACCTCCATGAAAAAATTTCTTTCACTGTTGAACTCGAAAACGAAAACCGCCAATTATATTATTTAGACTTGACGCTTACAATAGAAGACAATAACACCACTTTCAATATTTTTCGAAAAGAAACGTATACTGACCGAATCGTGCCTGCTTCCTCTTTTCATCCACAGTCTCAAAAAATTGCCTTTTTTCACTCTGCCGTCCACCGAGCCACCTCCATACCACTTTCAACAGAAAAGTTTAATGAGGAGATTAATTTACTTAAAACCATAGCAGTCAATAATGAATATACGCCTAACATAGTGGACGATATCCTAAAAAAGAAAACTGCAAGAACTACCACGCTCAACATCTCACGCACTGAAATTAACCCAAAAAAAACGTTTTTCTATTCCTTTCATGGGACCCATTTCCTATCAGATTCAGCGCATGTTTCGCAACAAATACAACTGCAATGTTGCCTTCTCTACTAATAATAATCTAAAGAGAAATTTCATTCATAATTTAAATCCATTCGCTCCCCTACAGAAAGTTCTGGCGTTTATAAGATCATCTGCGATACCTGCTCCTCCTATTATACAGGGCAAACCGGACGTGCTTTCACCATCAGATATAAAGAACATCTTTTCAGAAAGAACGGCACCAGTCCCCTAAATTCATCCTTTGCCGATCATCTCTTAATTACTGGACACGTGCCTAAAGCCATAGGCGATAACAATATTATGCATGCCGAAAAGAAGGGGCGTAGGTTAGATGTCTTAGAGGATTTGGAGATTTACAAACATCTCTCTCGTCATGATGGCCTCATTCTCAACGAACAGCTGCAGCTAGGAAATAAAAACATTATCGACTGTATAAAGCCATTGCTTGATCTTTTATTCAGATTTCCTTATGCAGTTTACCGAAATGTTGTTTTCCTGTCACATCTTTCCTGTTTTCACGTATGTCGTAACTAACGTTTTTTACGTTACAAAATGTATCTCTATTTAAAGTAGATAAATATGTAACTTCATCCTATTATTATTAGTGCTTACATTATTCCTGAATCAGCTGCATCTCAATTTCATGTGTCTAATTTTGAATGTACAGTAGCCTACTTGTTTCTACGCCTACCAAATGGCGCTCGTAGCAACACCATGTTTACTTGCCCACACTTTCTAACGTGGGCACCTCAGTCTTTCTGCAACCCTTGTTCACAGTACGAGCAGCCCTTAGCGGCTCGCCATCTCACTTACAACTATTCATGACGTCGCCTTTCCGGCTTAGATCTTTTTAAATGTGTGACTTGTAAGTACTGCTTCCTTTTCCAGTCAGTACAAACTTTAATTTTATTAATGTATTATATACCTAATATGTTTTAGAACAGTTAGTCTAATTCTGAAGACGACGCTCATAGTAGCGTCCAAAACTGGTCAATTTTGGCTTAATATTTGTGACCGGGGGCTTATTTGTTCTAATATTAATCACTTAACTTAGCTAGAGCTTCGTATCCGCGCGTCTGCGTAGCTCCAGAGGAATGAGGTGGTAGGTAAAAACGAGATACCTACATAAATATTAAGGCTTGTCTTGTAACCCTTGTTGTCCATTCCCGTAAGACATTCTCTGTAATCCATACTTCCACGAGAATTTTATGAACTTTCCTTATGATGTGTTGGTATTTGAGTTTACAGATGTCTTCTCCTGGGACTGTATTTTCTTCTAGTTCTTTTATAATTACATCTGTGATATGGTCGATTTAGAATCTTGATTTAGTATCGTTTTCGTGAACTTTAATTTTTCGTTTGGCTTCTCGCTGTTGAGGACGCCATGAAAGTATTTTGCAAGAATTTTGCTGTTTTACATCTGTTCAATGTGTTACTACCAGACTTCTTCCATGCCGGGTTCTTCGTTCAGTGGCCTGATCACAATTTGCGTTTCTCCACATATATTGGCGTTTCGTGGGGGCTTTACCCCAATGCATTATCTTCTGAACTCTCTTCAAGCGGTGTGTCCAGTTTTCTGTTGTATTTCTCCAATAACATTGTCTTTGTTTATCTTCAAATATTCTGGCCCCGGTCTTACAGTTTTAATCTGTATTTCTTTCTGTTTCTTGGTATTGGTCCAACCTTTACTGATAGCAAGTGATGGTGTGCCTCGAAGAGTCCTTTGCTTGTTTGCACGTTCAAAATGTCTCTTCTATTTCTGTTCGTTACGCCTGCATGATTTATTCAAAATTCTCCCCATGTCTTTGGCCATTTTCCTTGTTGTACAGTTTCGTCTTCGCTCTTGAAATTGAGATGAAATAATTTTTAAGTTAAAATCTCTGCAAATATCAGCGACTGCGATAAATGCGTGACCTTCGCTCAAAAAGAAACATTGTTCAGCAATCACTACATTGTTCCCGATGCTTGAGAGGACTGAATTAGTTCTTTTCAGTCTAACTGCAGTCATCATACAAAGCTTGTTGATACCCAGCTCAATACGACAATGCGTATAATATCTGGCGCAATCAGATCTACTCCAGTTTATTGGCTTCCACTGTTAACCGGTATATAATGCCTCCTGATCTACGCAGATGTACTGTCCTTATGAGAGAATTTCACAAGATCACTCTGTGCGATGCTGCTGACATGGTTGCTAAGGATCTCAAACCTCTTGAGGATTGGAAAGGTCGGTGGGAAGCAGTGACATATGTGCACCTGCGTAACATGTTCTCAGGTGCTAAACTTCCAAGTGGATTCGACCTACCACGCAACACCTGGACTACTCTCAACAGAATCCGTACCGGCCATGGCCGATGCAGGGATGCTCTCTTTAAGTGGAAGAAGCTGCCTGATCCAACCTGTGACTGCGGGGCTCCATACCAGACTGTTCACCACATGTTTAGTGAATGCAGGATTCGGGCGTATCACGGTGCCGAAGAGGACTTCATGTTAGCAACTCCAGATGCAGTGCGCTGAAGAACTGGATATTCAGTTGTAAATACAAACTTAAGTTTCGTGTGTGTCAATATGTACGTATGTATATGTAATTTAATTTCATGATTTGTCTGTATTAGCCATACGCTAAATAAATAAAAATAAATAAACTGCAGTTGATTAACGGTAGTGCAATGAAAGCTAAACTGGGCAGGGATTTTGATAGGCATCTGTCGTGGACATGTATGATAGACATTACGTCGTCACCCACCTGGAGTGATGACTGCAACCTTCAGGAAATCCGGATGTATATTTGCTGCTTGAATCTCCTGACAACACCATACGTTGCTTTCACAATGCAGCGCCATATACACTTTCACTGACATACTCCAAAACTTGGGCACGTTACTAAGGCCGGTATTACACTATCAAATTTCTTTGTCAAAGATTTGATCAAAGATGTGATCAAATATTCCGTCCAATATATTTGACAAAGATCTTTGACGTAGCGCTAGAAGGGGTGTTACACTGTCATCCAATTTTTCGTCAAAGTTCAATATGGCTGACAACAACAACTTGTTATTAACCGCAGCAGTTGCATGTACCACAGTTGCACTGCGTGCATATGCGGAAGAGGAGCGGCGGAAAAAAAGGAAAAAAACCTGGGTAAAGCCGTGGGTTTTACGACGACGCGATAAAAGCATTCAACAAAACTTGTTACGTGAGCTTATAGTGGAGGACGTCAAGTCGTACATCAATTACTTAAGAATGGATGAGCATCGTTTCTGTATGTGCTCAGTGAAGTGTATCCTCATATCACAAAGCACAATATTCACTTAAGAACTGCTACATCTGCAGAAGACAGGCTCACTGTAACACTCCCGATTCCTTGCTACAGGAGAGGGTTAGGTTAGGTTAGGTTAGGTCTCCAACCTTCGTAATCTATTTTTGTATTCAGAGTGCCTCACGTTGTAAAGCGCCTCATCGGCATCATACATCTCTATTAATTTTGTAGTTGTCGGCACACACCAATTGTATTTACCTGCAATCTTTACAAAAACACTACAGATAGAATGCAGCGCTGCTAGCGCTCCACGTGGTAACATGTCACATTACAGTGAACAGAAGACAAGCGACTTCTTTGATCAAATCTACAGCGAGGCCCTACATTTGATCAAATATTGGACTACATTTGACAAAGTTCCCTATTACACCATCAAATATCTTTGACAAAGATATTGGACAAAGATATTTGACAAAGAAATTTGATAGTGTAATACCGGCCTAACGGCTTTCTGCACCGTGCGCATTGCCGTACCTGCGATGGCTCACCTACACTGATTGTGTGCACCTGTTCGCGGTCTGTTGTGTCGCGCGACGACAAAAAGTTTTAACATTGTTTCACCGTCGTGCTTCGCGGAGTACGGTAATTAATCACCTTTCTGAAATTACTTTGACTAAAGTTATGAAGAACGGCACATTAACGTCAGTAGGCGGAGATTGATGGTACCCGCTACGAGACGCGATGAAAGCCGAGAAATACTTTGTTTAATATAGCGGATTCGCTGACGTAACACGCAGCTGCACGGTTGCCTTGCAGATTGCGGGGACAAAAGACAGAATACCGGAACGGGCGACCTTCACGCTTCCCAAGACCCACACAATAAGTAACTTCGTGAACGTGATTATGAACACAGGAAAAAGTAAGACACGAGAAAAGGACCACTTCGACTCTGCAGAAGTTGTTCGCGTAATTTTTCTGTCACCGCACTCACGAAACCTCGTGAGCATGCAGCACCCCTGAATATAGTTCTCTTCATGATTTACGTCGGTTGCTGACAGAGAAGGGTCACGGGGAACGGGCTAACACGAAAACGAGGCACGCCATTTTGCTGGCGTAGCTATGCGCCACGCGATTTT
This sequence comes from Schistocerca serialis cubense, assembly GCF_023864345.2. Lineage (NCBI taxonomy): Eukaryota > Metazoa > Arthropoda > Insecta > Orthoptera > Acrididae > Schistocerca > Schistocerca serialis. Next base: position 117,136,034 of record NC_064639.1, on the reverse strand, counting down.
TCCGCAGTCTTGTTCGGCAACTTTGGTGCACCGTTCTCCCTTCCACTACCACCCTCAAGTTCTGCCTGAGATAACTTAGTAGAAAATTAATTCAGACCTTGAACTTACCTTTCGAAGGACATGTAATTTTTAACCAGTGTGTCTAATTCCTCGTGGGACAGGCAAGTAAGTCTGTGGTCATTGGTCTGCTAGAACATAAAAAAAAGTGCTTCGGACGATCATGTTACAAGGTGCTCCATAAATCTACGACAGGTACGAACGTAAAAAAATTATTGGAAGTCTTTGAAAAAAATGCACATGGATGACAGTCCTAAATATTATTATTAATAAAATAGCTAGTGTCTAATTTTTCTACTTGCCTAGTTAAGTGCAAGCAGCGTCTGAAACATTCAGAGACTGCACGAGTATCCAATCGATGATCTGTGTTACGAAAGAAACATTGCACACCCGTATGCATAGGCATAAGAGCCACAGTACGGCGACCAAAGTCAACCGAAGCACTGTCTGCCGCTGCCAGAACAACGTAGTGGAAGGGAGTAGCCTTTACTTGTGTTGTGTTATCACAAATATAAACCTGGAAATGTGAACTGACGACTTAAATGTGCTACTCAGCTCATGGCCACATCAATTACACGAAACTGAAAAGGATGCCATTTGTGTTAACTGATCTCATTCATAAGCAAATAGATAAACAAACCAATAATGTCACGGTCAGTAAACTTGGTCAGTGTGAATTGTTCGAAGAAAGAAAAAGTAACTGTAAAAAAAAAGCAAACGAAACTGTAAAGTCGAGCTGTATAAAAATTTAACCTGAAACACACGAAAATTTCTGCACTGACATATGGCCTGTTAAAATAAAAAAAACTGACAGAACCTACACTGCGCAAAGAAAACGAAAAAATCAAGTTTGATGAATCTCACCTGCAAAATGAGGTATTGGCACAAACAGCAACACAGCAAGACTCCGGAACAGCTACAAAAATACTGCTAAAAGCTAACTACAGTTGGTCCAGGGAAGTTGGGTTCATAATCTGTGCACAGAATCCCAATGGGACCATGATTCCACCTTTTAAGTTCTGAAATTTCAGTTAGGAAGGAACCTTGAAACGTCCCCTTTGAAAAATTATGAATGACTGTGCTGGTAAACTTCTACGTTATTTGATACAGAAACGACTGAGTGAAACACAACGTACTCTGACAGTTCTCTCTTTACTTATTCTGATCATCACTAAACTGACACACAATATTCTTAGCGCAACGCAATCTGACTTTCAATAATCCCTACAAAAGAATGGCCCTGAGTAACAATGACTTACCTCACAAAAATCTTCGTTACTCGAACTACTGCAATACAGCGAGCGCCAATACTGACAGCTAAATAAAAGATTCTAACTACTGAAGGCACTAACTACTGATAGGCATAGTTAGCAAATGAAAGATTTTGATATAGAACAAACAATGTATTTACCTCAATAGCGTTCAAAAGTCATAATATATATAATTTTGTGACATCCAATTAAAAAAATTTCTTTTTCTGACGGACACACGTCCAGATCGTCCACTCAAAACTCGGGCATCTCTCTCCCCACGTCTACCACTGCTGGCGGCTCACCTCCAACTGCCCAACGCTGCGCGCTGTTCGCATCCAACTGCCCGACACTACACAAGCGAATATTCCAACAATTAGTCCAATCAGCCACAGACTGCACACAGCGCAGTAAGCGATTTTCATACAGAGCACTACGTTGCATTACCAACATAAAAACCTAAACAACCTACTTACAACCCAATTGACTTTAATATGAAAATTCATTTAATCTAATAACTTCCGTGATGTAGTAAATTAACTCAGAAGATGAATCGATAAAATAATTATCAAAAACTCGACTGTGACGAGGCTGAAGTAGAACATCAATACAAGTCTACAAAAATTAAAAAATAAACTTTTTAGCTCCTTAAATAATACCTTGTTCTTCATTTCAAAACCTTTTTTATGTCCGGATGCTATCCAGCCATTTCTCTGATTCATCATTCCTCCTCGTAATAAATCTGCAACTCACATAGTTCCAAAAGGGCGTCTATGCATTACTCTGCACAGCCAACGAATCCCCGCCTGCTGCACACAGCAGCTGTCCACTACTGACTGTCAAAGATTCTACGTCCTCTCAGTGCTGCCATCGCAGACATAGATATTGTTAACTAACAACTGTTTCTCCGACCACAGTTCTTTAAATATATCATTCTCCTTTACAAATATTAACAATTTAATAACATCGTCAAAAAATGGCCGTCTTACAATAATAAATGACTACCGATGGCAGAGTGCAATGCAAAAACCCGTAGACATTAAGCTTTGCTACAAACTGCTACAGACAATCAAGCAGGTTAGTAAGCAGTAAGGTGAGAACTGTTGCAGCCATAATGCACACACTGGACTGCCTTTGATGCGTGACTTCAAATAAAGCTTTCACTGATTGTTTTCAGCATGTTTATACGGGTTGTCAAGAGGGTATTGCCAGGAGGTTCCTTTGAGGCCGACTACAGGTATCTGTAGTGTGGTAATAACAGTAGTTGTTGTAATTATTGTTGTTGCAATTTACAGTCCGAAGACCGATTTCAAACAGCTCTCAAACTGTTCTGTTCTGCGCAAGCCTTTTCATTTCCGCATAAATGTGGCAATCTACATCCACTTAAAACTGTTTACAGCATTCAAGCCTTGGTCTTCATCTACATTTTCGACTCTGTCTACATGGCGCTCCTTGCTAAATTAATTGTTGCTTGATTGCTCAGGCTAGTTCTCTCCATCTTTTCCTTCTGTCACTCAAGTTGTCCAAAACAGCTCATTTTCCCAAGATTCGAATCAGTATTTTTTCGCTACTTATTCGGTTTATTCATCAAGACATAATGATTATACTGTAACACAGTATTTCAAAAGCTTCTGCTCTCTTGTCTGTCCATTTTATCACCAATGTTTCCCGCCCATACAAAGCTACGCTCCAGCCAATACACTCATGTTCAGGAAAAACAGAACGCCTTGAACGAATAGAGATTGGTTGTTCATATTCACGGGACATGTACATTAGCATTTTCCGCAGAAATGATTAGCATTTCCGTCACCTCTATTCAGCATGTGTCTTGTTGCCTAGTAGGCATGGGCCCCGATAACTTGTTCCATGCATGATGGCATCGACGCGTATATGATGCGATGGCGTCATGTGGTATACCCATCGATGCTCCAGTGACTTGGTTCCAAAGTCCATAAGCGGTGGTCGGTTGGCACTGGGTCACAGCACTGCATCCGTCGTTTCGCCACATCCCAGACTTCTTCGGCTGGCGTCAAGTCTGGTTATCTGGCAGGCCAGGGCACAAGGCTGACGTACTGTGACACCAAGAAGGCACGTGTTTACGCAGCAGCGTGTGGTCGTGCATTGTCTTGCTGAAGAATGGCGTCTGGGCTATTTTGCAAAAAGAATATGGATATGGATCGTTAGATGTCATTCACATAGATTAGACCGGTCACAGTGCCCTGGACACACACACCAACTGTGATTTGTGGTTGTATCCAGTAGCACCCAACACCATAAGGCCTCGAATTGGCCCTGAAAGTCTTGTGCGAATGCAATCACTGCGATAACGCTCCCCCTGTCTATAACGAACGAAAATGCGGCCGTCGTTTTCAAACAAACAGAACGTAAATCCGTCCGAAAACACTATCTGATGCCATTCCTGGCCCCAGTGATATTGTTTCATACACCATTGCCGTATAGCATGTTTGTGATCATTCGTCAAAAGTAGGTGGAGAAGTGGAGGACGCTCACGTAACCCATGCCTTAATATACGAAGGACTGACACCCCTGACAGTGTGCGATGTGTTACAATGTTCCACTGTTGCGCTAGAGCCAAGGAGGACGCAGATCTGTTCTGTTCAATGCCATTCGGATGAGGTGTTGATCTTCTCACGTAGTGATCTGGATGGTGCGACCTGACCCATCTATGGTTCAAATGGCTCTGAGCACTATGCGACTTATCTTCTGAGGTCATCAGTCGCCTAGAACTTAGAACTAATTAAACCTAACTAACCTAAGGAAATCACACACATACGTGCCCGAGGCAGGATTCGAGCCTGCGACCGTAGCGGTCGCTCGGTTCCAGACTGTAGCGCTTAGAACCGCACGGCCACTCCGGCCGGCCTGACCCATCTCGTCTTGTTCTATGGCCTTCCGTGAATCATTCTCCACACTGCCGTTGCGCTGCCGAAACACTTCGTCCCACACGAACATCAATTCCCCACATGGATCATCACATTCTGTCATGCCAATAATGCGCCCTCTTTCAAATTCAGTGACTTGACGTTACGGTTCGCGCATACTGGGTGATTATAAGTAAAGTTAAACTTTCAAAACGCTGTAGAAATAACGCCACTGGTCAGAATGTCGTCAAATTGCAACGGAATATTATCGGAGAAGGGGGAAAATTTATGCCAGAAGAAATAACATAGTGTGAAAATTGATCAATAGATGTCGTTTTATATGTCAGAATACGTAAATGGAAACATCTGTCATGCGCAAGACCCATTGAAGTTGGTATAAACACGCCGGGTAAACGGCTTTTCCTCCTTTCGCGCCTGCGACGTTCGCCGTGACTGACACAATGCAGGATCGCAGTCTGCTTGTAAAGCTGTGTTACAAGAATGATGACAGTGCACACGTCGCTCTACAGAAGTTCCGGACACTGACTGCCGTGGGTCTCGAGAAAAGGATTCGGAAATTTGAAAAAGACGGGTTCTTTTGGTGTGCAGCCTGGTAGAGGGAGGACACGATTTGATTCGACGTCAATGGAAGCAGTGGCCACAGCAATGTCGGACAAGACGCGTGGTTGTGTGCAAACGTGTAGTGCACCGAGAAATGCCCGAATACTGGACACACCCGTGAGCACAGTGCGTAAAATCCTACGAAACATCCTTCTTTACTATCCATTCAAAATTATCCATGTGCACGAGTTGCTTCCTGTTGACTTGCCAGCAAGAGAGACTTTTGCTTTAGAATTTCTTGCCACATGGAAGTGGACAATGATTGGCCGTGGAAGATTTTGTGGACAGACGAAGCCCACTTCCATTTGACAGGATATGTCAATACACAGAATTGTCGAATATTGGCAATGGAAAATCCACTAGCAAATCAACCAGTACCGCTTCATGCTGAAAAGGTAACTGTGTGGTGCGGGCTTACGGCATTATTTGAGGAGGTCAGAAGCAAAGTGATATAATTGACATGTTTGAAGAAAATGAGATAAGTGCACATATATGTTCTAGAGCAATAATTGTATTTTGACGAAAAGTAACATACGTGACGCTCCGTTCAGAGCTGCGCTCCGGTGTCCGAATACATGTACTACTTCTGCTCTGAGGTTTTGGCTCCAAGGAAAAGTAATACAAGTGCATTGTTTACGTTCATTTTAGGAAAATCAGTGCAATAATGCAAGTTTGTTTTGTGTGAGGCTATGATTCGATTTTGGACAATGTTTCGTGATGTACTGCGTACATCTGCGTATCAAATGCAGGAAACGCGTACTTCTCCTAAAATAGTGTGAGGTTATACGGAAAAAGCGTACTTTTCCTACGACGAAGTGATAGTTTTATCAGCTTGTGATGTACGCTAAATTTTCATATTACATGAGTTATTATGTAAGTAACCACCAGATGAAAATGACGCAATGCTGTTTGTTTTATTGTAGATGAGTCCAGTTCCGATTCTTCGCCTCTATCTGCCGATGATAGCGACTTCAGGCCATCGGATTGTGATGGTAGTGGTGGTGATGACGAATCACAAGTAAAATCAGCTGAAGACACTAATAAGGTGTTGCTTTCAGAGGAAAGCTTGTTGAATTGCTGCTTCGAGCAGGGTCAGGTTATCAAGTGTGGAGGGAGTCATACCTCCTGAAGCACACTGGAAGCGTCTTAGTAGGGACTTGGTTTCGATAACCCACACTGTGAGTCGGTTGACCATACACTCCAGTGCCTTTTGTCTTTCCTACACAGCTTGTTAGACTAATGCAATCATAACTACAGGGTTCATCCGATCCTTCCTTGGTTTTCAAATTGGAATTAACATAGATTCTATCCACGAGTAAAGTCTCCTGTCTTCCAAATTTCATTAAAGAGTTGAAGAAGGACCTCCTTCGACAGCAGATCCAACTGTTTCGCAAGATACTGACAATGGAGAATCCAATCCTACAAAGAGAAAGGCTGGTTGCATTCATGAATGTTGGTGGAACGAAACTCAGAACCAACCATCTACTGTGTCTCCCGACAACGATGGAAAGCTGGTTTCTGTTCAGGGTGGGCCACAATGGTTTTACACGATTGAGTCTGACGTATGTCTCTCAGGGATGTTACACCCATGCACACATATAGCTGCTTTTGGCGGTCGTGCGTTCCGCCTTGAGTTTCAAATGTCTCCGCTTGCTTTACTTGTGAATGTGAACCTATTAATGGAGTTCAGAAATTCTTTCCCAGACCACTGCTTACTCGCCTGAATTATTCTCCTCGCCTTTGTTCGCATCCTTCGAAAAGTTGCGAGACTGGCACCACAACAAAACCAATTTAATTTCCGCATAGCTGTACTTCTGCCCCTGACTGCTGGACGACATCATTCCACCAAGGGTCAGGTGTCCCATTGATGTTCCCGTTAACTACATAATGGATGCATCAGTGGCGTGGCGGACCACGGCTGCAATGTGATCCACCCAGTTCAGGGCGGCGCTACAATGCTAGAAAACAGCTGACCGCCTATCCACTCCATCAGGCAGATGGATCCAGATAGAGCAACGATCGCTACCATAAAGAGCGTCTCCAGTTCGCCATTGGGCAGTGTCCGCAAGGGCTGGCGAGCAGAAGAAGAGGTCTGTAACTGTAGACGAATCCGTGGCGTTGTTAAAATCCGTAGCTTTAGGCATGTTCACCGATAGGTCGTTTCAGCTCCTCAGGTATCTGATTCCTGGGGCAAATGGTGTTGGAATCCTATAGCGTACTGCGTGCATTAAAGTCCTCTGAGAAGAGAAAGGAAAGGGGTAGTTCAGCAAAAGGATGTGTGACGGGCTCACTGCCAACTTGCTTATAGGGCGGTAGGTGCACAGAGCACACGATGACAGCAACGTGGGCCACGATCCGAACAGTGACAGTTTGTAGCTTTAATGTCAAGGGTACAGGTAAGGAGTGGGATGTTCCCTTGTCCAACACACTAACTCTGTCACCAGTAAGGTAGTCTGTTCTGTAGAGAGTTAAGGCGCATTCTGTTTAAAATGAGTCTCTTGAAGACAGAGGCAAAAAGGTCTGTTCGGTATGAAGAGTCTCGATTCTCGCAGATGAGTCTTACGTACATTCAGATACCACTGAAGTTTGGAAGCCATTTCAGTTGTGTGGTTTTGATTTATGCCTGTCCTTGCGCCGGAATGGTGAGGAGCTTTTAGAGCGACGGGGATAAAAGCATTGCCCGGGTCCGGTGACGAGGTATGATGTTCTCTTCTTCAGTCAGAGATGCCAGAATGACGTCTGCTAGCGCCTCGGACAGCTTTTGACCCGAACGTCGTGACCCTTTCCCTGTTCCCTCTCCTTTTGAAGATGACGAGGAAATGAGGGGTTGAGAGGTATTCTTCTTCTGCGCCGCCTTCTCAGTGCTCACTACGAAAATATTGCTCGTCTTTCCCATCGTAGTTGCCTGAATGCTGTGTCCTTACTCACTTGGATTTGTCATGTACACATGCAATTACAAGTACTGGTGCTGAATAATGGTAAGCTGGACATCGTTTACGTCGAAGCGTCGACCTTGGGAACAAATTTCTACTCGTAAGCATTAGAGGTGGCGACAACAGTGATTTTCATCGTCTTTTATTATTCTTCACTTCTGCATGTGTTATTCGCTACATTACTCCATAAAAACAGGGCAGTCTCGGCCTCAGACTGGACAGTTGCCAGAGCAGTTGATGCATCATATTGCTGGAGAGTTGGACAGTCAGTCCTAGATTCATGGACTGTTTCTCGACACTTCCCACATGTCGCTTCACCTCCACTTTGTATGACCAAAAGACTGGCAGTTGTAGCACCACATTGCGACAGGTACCCTCTACAACTCAACGTTGTGTGGCCAAAATTGTGGCATTTGTAGCACCACATAGGGTTGTGTACATAAGACCTCACTATTAGTCGGAGGAACCCTGCCATAATGTGCTCAGGCAGCGCTGGAGAATTGAAGGTCACAATACAGCTGGCAGTCTTCTCAATTGCTCCATTATTCCTTTGCCTGGTTTGCTCCACATCCACGATCCTCTGTGATGCGCATTCATGTTTAGGTTCTGCGATGACGATCTCCAAATATCACGGCATGTGACTTCGCCCTTGCTTGAGTTGGTTGAAGTGCAATCTAACTTACGTCATAGTCGCCCGATTTTTCTAAAGAAAAGTTCCACTTGTTTTGCCTTGTTGTCTCAAGCAATAAAGAACAATTTTGTAACCTCTTAATAGGTTTTAAGGTAGCAGGAAGAGTGGTGTCAACGTTAGACACCACGCTAGAGGTTGCGATAATCGATAGCGGCCCAGCACTTACAACCTCTCTGGACTCATTGGCGCTTGCAGCGCCGCCGTATGACACGGACAGAGGCTTGCAGATCGCACCGGCCGAGTCAGCTACAAGTCGTGAGCGAAGTCAGATTAGAATAGCCTTCAGATCGCTAGGTTCGCAGCCTCTAATTCCCGCACGTACTACGCACGTAATACCAGAATTGTGTTATCTTGCTTGTTGTATAATCCAGTTGATGTTTGTTAGTGAGTCATTTGTAATCAAGAGAGATAGTTGTTATTAGTTATGTTCCTGGAGTGCAGTAGCAGCACAAGTTTAAGTTAAAGTTATTTACTAAAGTATTCCAGTATTAATTATTATAGAATGTTCCATATTCCTACAATCACTCCACTCGTGCCAGCCTCTATCATCCCACTGCAAATCCCAGGGGCACCGATCGAAAAGCATCCCGCATTTGTGTGAGGTCATGACATGCTGCCATCGACCTTCACATCAGCAAGCACTTCTAAGATTTTGAGCCCAATTAAAAAATACAATTTGATTATCAGGAGGACTAGCCCCCCCACCCCAACATTCGCTGAGATGAGTGCATGAGAATACTATCAGACGCTACGCCCATCACTCAGGGAGTTGAGCTCGAGGGTTCCATCTCGGTTTGATGAACAGCTACAGACATAAGGGTCTGTTCAGACAAGGGTCCTACTTGACTGCTTACACAACTGAGGTACGGCAGATCCCCACACTTCGACCAATAACGACTGTTCCACCTCAATAGCCATGTATCTCATCGGCGAGCGGCACACCTCAAGAATGACGGTTTTTTTTTAGAGAGGTCTGTACTGTCCTCACCGCTCAGGAGGTTAAGCCTAGCTTCCAGGTTCACAACTCTTCTTTCATCATAACAGATAAAGGTTTCCACTGCTTCCTGTCAGGGTCGGCTACAGTGTGCGATATTACACGCGAGCACAATCTGTGGCCATGTGCGGGACGCACGGTGGTCGTTGAGGCATGATCAGAAGTAACTGCGGCTGAAGACTGGCGCCGCCCACCAGTCCACAGCTGAGGACCCAGTGTTCGCCAAGCCGTACCCAGAAAACGAAAGCTGAGCTCCTTGAGGTTCTCACCATTTACCAGGACCCGGCGGTTACGTGTGGCTTATCGAATGCCATGGACGAGGCGGGCAGTATACTCCACCCTTGACCCCCCCCTCATCCTCCCCTGTACCGAGTACTTCCGAGAAGTACCGAGCAGGTGGAGTCTCGGCCCACAAATGGTGCTCGCGTCTGGTATGGAACGCTGTTGCCGACCGTGGCGTAAACAACAAGAAGCAGTGGGAACCTTTATTCCCTATGGCGAAAGAAGAGCCCTGACAGCTTGTAGTGCTGTTGCCAGCTTTCAAGCTCGAAGTGGGAAAGCCTGCTGTCAGCCCTACCTGAAAGTCATAGCCACCTACAAGTGTAGCAGAAGTTAGGCATTGCCATGGAAATGTAAAGAAAACCACGTTACGTGGTTCTTTGCGGCAGCTGCAGTTACGTGAACATTCTACATTCAATAGATCGGAAAACCTGCACATTGTTTACCTGAAATCTGGGGGGCGGGGAGGGGGAGGATGTATAATTTCTTGTGTATTTTAGATAAACGTCACAACAGAAAGATATGATTGCAATGGGCACTTTAGTTTTTGTTGCATTGTCGAGGCTATAGTTATTTTCCAACGTTTGCAAAAGTAGTTCATCACATTACTTCTATGCTGTTTATGGGACCACTTAACTGTGTAGTTCCGCTCTTGTTCGTGAGATGGCGCATTATACCTGCGGACAATTCTGTTTTGTCCTAACAGCTTATTTCGGGTACAACTGAGGAATATTTCGGAGATATCTTGCGAGTGTAATGCTGCGATTCTGTTGGATAAACGCGATCGTGCTCATAAGGTGCAATGTATGCTGTCTGTACCAGCGTATCACTGACTCATTTTTGTCTCATCGACAAAAAGGGTGGAATGGAAGGCTAACAAATTACTGTGCTGCCGCCGCTCCACGCGCCCTGGGTAATACATCCTTCCGAAGATCCATATTACTCACCTGTTTTCTGCAAACACTTCATTTGCAACCGTTTGGTTGCTATGACGGACCATACATTTGAGGAACCTTACAGACAATTAATGTTCAACTAAGCATTAAATCACAATTGTTGTGTAGGCTACTGTGAGAGTCAGCACCGACATAAACAAGCAAAGAGAGAAGTTGCGATGGCCGGTAGCAGGAATCCAAAATCATCTGTACTATAATCGAATATTAATGTAACATTTTATTTCTACTAACAAGGGAACCTCCCCATCGCACCCCCCTCAGATTTAGTTGTAAGTTGGCACAGTGGATAGGCCATGAAAAACTGAACACAGATCAATCGAGAAAAGAGGAAGAAGTTGTGTGGAACTATGAAAAAAATAAGCAAAATATACAAACTGAGTAGTCCATGCGCAAGATAGGCAACATCATGAATGATGTGAGTTCAGGAGCGCCGTGGTCCCGTGGTTAACATGAGCACCTGCGGAATCAGAGGTCCTTGGTTCAAGTATTCCCTCGAGTGAAAATTTTACTGTTTTTATTTTCGCAAAGTTATAATCTGTCCGTTCGTTCATTGACGTCTCTGTTCACTGTAATAAGTTTAGTGTCTGTGTTTTGCGACCGCACCGCAAAACCGTGCGATTAGTAGACGAAAGGATGTGCCTCTCCAATGGGAACCGAAAACATTTGATCGCAAGGTCAGGTCAACCGATTCCTACACAGGTAAACATCTCTGATATATTCTATACGACACTGATGACGGCATGTGCGTCACAAGACAGGAAAATGTTGTCGACCCACCTAACTTGTACACTTGACGAACGGGTAAAAAGATTCTTCTACTTTGCCTGATTTAGCTTTTCTTGTGGATGTAATAATCACTCCCAAAAAAGTGATGAAAACATAAGAGTTTGTCAGATAACAGTTGTCTGAAAATAAAAAATTTAACTTTTCACTCAAGACTTTTTTTTTTACAGCGTTAGCGCTCTCTCTTTTTTTTTTTTTAACAGTAAGGAACTGAAAACTAGTAAGTACACTCTTTGCGTCGAGTTGGGGACGCACATACCTAAAAACCATGCTAATAGTTGTAGAAAAAGGCATAAAGAAATAGAGCAAAGTGCGGGGCGAAGGAAACCATGAAACAAAACTGAAGGGTGGAATCCATACCACCATTAACCAGTGCTACATCTTGCACCGGATGGGAAAACTAAAACTGCGAAGACCTTTTCGCACCGGGGACAAAAAGAGGAAATAGGGCAAATACTGTTACAGAGTGTGAGGGTTCACAACGAAACTCTCCATCTGCTGTATCATCCAGGTATGACTTCTCGTAATGATGAAAGTAGATCCCACGTTGTACCGTGTAGTGTTCTATTACCGTATTGTAATTTTAGCTTCTCTTACCCGTGATGTTCCAGCTACGTGGAGGGTCGTAGAACGCACTCCACAAACAATTGGAAAAATATTGTCGATACTTTGGGTTACGGAGGATCTTGCAATGTCGTTCCTGCAAATAGTTCCAAAAGTCTAAAGTGTCCTTAGTGGCGACTTGAAACAAATAATGCACTGCATGTTCACGAAGCCACATCATTGCATTAGTTTTAGTGCGTGGGTAATACATCTCATCCGGGAATAGGATAGTCTTGGGGTCGATATGATTCGGCGTTACCCGAAGGAAGTATGCTGACATTTGCCTCACTAAGTGCCACACTGCCGTAGACTCGCCACAGCTAAGACGGTGTTCATCGTTGTCGTGCACGTGGGTGAGTCTACCACGTGGATCGCACGTAGCCTTGATCTGATCACCTGCTTACCGTTGACAGTGATACACCACATCGCCGTGACGTCAGTGTCCAGTGTTACGTGGTGAATTGTCTTCCATACTACTCGCCAGTTGACGTTCGGGTGCTTCCTCTCCACGACGTTATCGGGTCGTCCACGTTGCAGGACCCTATAAACCGCCTTTGCCGTCGCCAGTTGAGTCGCTGGTAAGGCAAGTCGAACGTAACTGAGTTCGAGGTAAAAGACACCGATGTAGAAGAGCGAGGAGGGGACGTGGTGTATCGGCACAGGCGGCAACAGGGAGGTCGGTGCTAGTTCTTCTATTAACAAACTGGTCAGACTGTCCGGACGGCGGTGCCATAGTTTGACTAACGTGCTCACAAATAGGGCGACCGCTCTGTCATAAACGTGATAAAGGCCAAGCCCTCCCCGATCCGGGGGAAGGGTGAGAGTCTCATATTTGATCTTGAGAAGCATTCCTGAACTCACGAAGGACCCAAAAGCCGCAAGTATACGGCGAGCTAACATCACCGGTATAGGTAATATCTGGGCGATGTGCGGAATGCGTGACGCTAAATGTGTGTTATACTGGGTCCGTTGGACGATGTCCAGGGCTCGTAGGCGGTTGTTGGCAATTCCAGTCCGAACATTCCGTAAAAGCCGTCGAAAGTTGTGAGCAGCGGTCCGTCGTATATCGTCTGTAAAATCAATGCCGAGACATTTCAAGCTATCTCTGAGCTGTAAGGGGGTGACACTGTTCTCAGACAATCCGACCCCGATGTTCATCGCCACCGATTTTGCGACGTTGATACGACTACCAGTGGCCATGCCATATTTCGCTATCCAATTTAGTGCGCTAGCGGTGTCGTCACCGTTGCGGATGACAATCGCCAGGTCGTCAGCGTACGCTTTACACCGGAAAGTGTGGCCTCGTAACGTCATACCCGTTAGTCGTTGGCGCAGGCCGCAGAGGAGAGGTTCCATGGCCACAGCGTAAGGTAAAGTGGACAGAGGGCAGCCTTGGCGTATCGATCGAGAAATGGTGAGGGGCTGCGAAGGTCGGCCGTCGACGATCACCTTGGAAGTCGCGCCACGGAGTAGTCGCATGACGACAGTGACGAATGGCTGTGGGTACCGCATATATTGGAGCACCGCTTCCAAATAGTCGTGGTCCACTCGGTCGAAAGCTTGACTAAAATCGATTGCCGCCAGTGCACCCTTCAGACGACATGCCCTCGCCAGTGAGATCAAGTCACGATATTCACTGAGTGCTGTTTGAATATTATTGTCACCTCCTAATGACGTTTGATCGGGTGAGATAACATTTCGTGGGGTCTGGCGTATCCGCGCCGCCAATAGTCGAGAAAAGATCTTAAAGTCGCAGTTCAATAGCGTCAACGGGCGGTAGTCCTGCAGTCGTGAGCCACCGGACGGTTTGTGAATAGGAATAATCATCCCTTCCACAAGGGCCACAGGGAGCGGCACGTCCGGGGATAGGAGTTCGCGACAGATGTCCGTCCATCGGGAGGCTAATAAATATTGAAAAGTCCGGTAAAATTCCAAGGGAAGGCCATCAGGACCCGGAGACTTGTTGACAGCTCCTTTTCTAATGGCGTCGATCACTTCTTCTCCTGTAATTTCTTCCATCAAGGCCGCTTCCATTGCCGGGGTGACGGTGCCGTAAATCGTCTGAGAGACGTCCTCCAGTGCTGTCGGATCAGGGGTCTGAGCGGAATAGAGTTGGGAATAATGATTGTAGAACGCTGTGTTTATGTCTTGTTGCGTGGTGAGGCGATGACCGTCCTCCGTGTCGATGAAGCGTATCAGCGCTGTTTGGCGCCGTTTACGTTCACGAAGGACGTGGAACATTGACGGGCGTTCGCTCGGTATCCGATCCTGCGTCCTCGAGCGGATGACTACCCCCTCTAGGTGGCGTCGCATATGAGCGAGGATCTGAGCCTTAGCACGGTGGACCGCCGTTTGTCGTTCCGGAGACGGCGCCATAGCATCGCAGTCGAGTGTATGTCTTCGCCAAGTAGCGTGGTCACGACCGTAGGTTATCAACGTTCGCCTCAGTGCCGGTTTGGCGCAGTCCAACCACCAGCGGATCGCTGTGGGATATGCACGGAGGCGATTTTCACACGAATACCACGTATCCTCAACGGCTTGGCGGCAATCCGGGTACGACAGGTGAGCGATATTTCAAAAAAATGGTTCAAATGGCTCTGAGCACTATGGGACTTTACATCTGTGGTCATCAGTCCCCTAGAATTTAGAACTACTTAAACCTAACTAGCCTAAGGACATCACACACATCCATGCCCGAGGCAGGATTCGAACCTGCGACCGTAGCAGTCCCGCGGTTCCGAACTGAGCGCCTAGAACCGCTAGACCACCGCGGCCGGCTGAGCGATATTTAATTTCCACGGGCTGCAGCTTGTCCACACTTGTTGCCGCCGCAGGGTGACGGCACAAATGTAAGCTGAGTGGTCCAAGAATGCTGCAGGCCACAGTTCCGCATCCTGTGTTCCAGCGGCGAGAGAGCGTGCGACATAAATCCGATCGATACGACTGGAAGAGTGACTTGCGAAGTGCGTGAATCCCGGTCGGTGGCCGTGAAGATGTTCCCAAGTGTCCACCATCTGCAGGTCCCGAATTAGCGTCTCGAGTTCCGGGCACGGATTATGTCGTGGGAGTTGATCTCTGGGCGCCAGTACGCAATTGTAGTCACCTCCAAACACCAGATGGTCGTGGCGGCCTTGGAAGAGCGGGGCAACGTCTTCCGCAAAGAATCGTGAACGTTCGCGACGTTTGTCCGTCCCGGAAGGTGCGTAGATATTGATAAGACGGACACCCAGTACTGTGAGTGCCATTCCTCTTGCCCCGGGCAGAAACAGGATATCGTCCGCCACTATCCCTTCCTGAAGAAGTACAGCGACACCGCTGCCTGTTGGGGAAGCTGGAGAGACGCAAGCATCGTAACCGTACATGCCCGGGAAGTCGTCGACGTACACTTCCTGGAGAAGGGCTATGTCGATGGAAGCAGATTTCAACATATCCTGAAGCAAGGATAACTTAGCGCGCGTCCGTATAGTGTTGATGTTTATAGTTGCAACGCGATAAGTTTGAGGTCTATCCACAGCATCCGTGTTGGCCATCAATACCCTTGTATGGCTGTCTCGTCACTGTAACTGACGGCGGGAAAGGATCAACACTGGTGGGGTAAATTTCCCCCCGTGTCGTCCGACACGATGGGCGAGGAGTGTTTCTCACAGTCGTCCGCCCAGTCGCCATGAAATACCATCGGCTGTTGGTGGCTGTTAGTGGTTGCTGCGGCACTCGGCGCTGACTCCATCGGCTCTGCTGGCTGGGAATCGGCAGCGGCTGTCTGCTTGTGATCCTGCTGTTCCGTGGGGTCGGAGGGTGTGAAGCCGTCACCACGGCGATCTGTTGAGTTTGAAGTTACAGCGGCCTCCGTACCGCCGGTAGCGTCGTCGGAATTTCCACAGTCCATGTCAGACGATCGCTGCAAACACTCGTCCGATGGAGCACGCCGCCGTCTCTTGTGTTTTCGCGGGGAACGCTGTTTACGGACGTGTGTTTCAGTATCTGAATGTGGGTGGATGTCGTCAGCTGCTCCGGTGTCTGGAAGAAAAGCCGCTGTCGGCACAACCCGTGGGTCAATGTCCATCCTGGCATCCACGCCTTCTTGCAAGGTCGGTCGGTGATTATCTTCAGGTGGAGGCGCCGTTGTAGAGGTCGGATCCTGTACTGCAGAAGCCATTTTGGTCTCGCCATCGGGGGCGGCTATCGGACTAATGTCGTCGTCATCGAAAAAGGTTGCTGCCCGTGTAACTTCGGCGTAATTCAGAGGAAGGGTCGTCACCGTAGAAGGAGTCGTAGATTTACCTGTCGGGATTTGAGTAAGCCGTCGTCGGAGACAATCCGACCGGACGTGCCCTACTTGGCCACAACCAGAGCAAGTGCGTGGCTGACCGTCATACATAATGATCGCCCTACATCCGCCGATGACAAGATATGACGGAACATGTTTGGTCAGTTCAATTTTAATCTGTCGTACCCCGTTAAGAACGGAGTACGTTGTAAAGGTGGTCCATTTTTCGGCCATATGGCTGATCACTCTGCCGTAGGGCTGGAAAGCCGCCGTGACTACGTCCGGTGGTACTTCGAAAGGGAGTTCGAAGACGCGTATCGTACGGAGGCCAAGCCCCGCGTGATCGATAGAGACCGCCCCAATATGGCCATCAGAATGTTTGACTTTAAGGTCGTTCGCATGTGCGCTCACGATTCTGTTGCACACCTCGTCACTTACTAGCTTGACGTAGACAACACTGCTCGTGATAGAGAGATGGATACCAATTATGTCTCGCGGGTCAATTTTAACGTCGTCACGTAGAAAACGTTCCACTTCAAAAGCTCGCGGTCGTGCATGGTCGGTTTGATAACTGATCTTGATGGTGGTTTGTATGAATGTGCCATGTTGCGTCGGTAGTGATGGACTCTAAACTAGCGACAACGCAGTAGTAAATAACTACGGGCACTCGCGACCGCGCGGACAGGACGTAAACAAGACGTCCTCGCCGCAGCGCTGCGGAAAGCAGACTCTTGAACCAAGGACCTCTCGTTCTGCAGCTGCTCACGCTAACCACGGGACCACGGCGCTCCTGAGCTCACACTCTCCATGATGTTGCCTATCTTGCCATGGACTACTCAGTTTGTGTATTTTGCTTATTTTTTTCATAGTTCCACACAACTTCTTCCTCTTTTCTCGATTGATTTGTGTTCAGTTTTTCAAGGCCTATCCACTGTGCCAACTTATAACTAAATCTGAGGGGGGTGCGTTGGGGAGGTTCCCTTGTAAGAAGAGAACCGATACGTAACATGTTGTGCCTCCTACGTGCAGTTACTTATACAGACTGTTACCACTCGCAGGATGTGGGCTAAGTGTCGTCTTCTTATCACTTAGTTCTGATCCTCTCGAAGTCTGCGACCGAAATGGGTCGACCAGCGATGGGCAGCTGGTTAAATCAGCGGTGGCTGGAGGCGCTGAACTCTTCATGGACGTGTGGCGCTGCCTGTTCTTTCCATTGGCCCGCGGGTCGGCGCATATCTCGCCAGTAAATTTTCATGTTATGAGATAACAGTAATTCCTGCTATCGGACGCGTAAGAATAAAGAGGTACCAGGAGCACGTAATTTGATTCTGTTTCTTCTTTTGCTAGCTGCGTTACGAGAATTAATAAAAACCATTTATGGGCGTATTTAATTCCCATTCTGGTGCTGCATGTATGAAGCATAACTGGTTGAGGTACTTGTATAATACTTATGATAATAACTCATGAATGACTGTGAGCTTAGTTGATTCAAAATGACGTGTTTCCTTTTAAAAACAAAACCTGAGATACTTATTCATAAGAATATTTCTAGTGATCTCGATTTTAAGCGATACATTGATAAAAGATATTACTGCAACTAACAGAGATTTTGATTGCTCATTTTCTTTTAGCATTATTTGAACCTGCATCGTATAATCGAAAGATTTAATTTTACGATTTGTATAGGTCGACTGCCATCTTTAGCAGCTGTAATAAAAATCTTATTCAGACCATACTCGTTTCGCCTTATTTTAAAGCATCTTCAGTGGTCACTATAACAATACGGTTTTTTTCTGTTAGAATTTTATTTGTTTTTATCTGTAACAGTTCGCATGATTTACTTATTATTATAAACAGTTTTTATTCTTTTCGTCACTCATGGTTTTTGTTGTTTATTTCATTCTTCTTCGTCTTCCACGTGTATGCCAAGACTCAACACATACATGTGGAAGACGAAGAAGAATGGAATAAACAACATAAAACCGTGAGTAACGAGAAGAACAAAAACTGATTTCAGTGATAAATAAAGCATGCGAACTGTTAATGACCACAACAAACAAAATTGTAGGAGAAAAACCCCTATTGTCAATGTGACCGCTGAAGATGCTTTAGGAGAAAGCGAAACGCGCCTGACCTCAATAAGACTTTTTTTACAGTTGTTAAAGACAGCAATTAACCTATAAAACTTGTATATATGTAACTGCGGAAAAAAGTCGGAAAAAAAGAAGAGAACATGTATTTAATTTTAATATAGTATCAACTAAATTGATTTACTTTCTTGCTATAGCTCGTCAGTTAGCGCATGTGAATATTAAACACTTTTCAATTACATCACACATTTTAAGGCTAGCGTATACATCACATTAACAATTCAGCAAAATTCAGACGACAATCAGAAGTACTGCGTTTGATTGTCTCTGAAACTTCAGTAAATTCTGATGCAGTCTCTCTTTTCACCCACGTTCCACCGTCGCATTCGTTGTGATTATGTGTGGTGTTGAATCAATTAACATTTTTGCGCTTGTGTTCGTTTCCACTTATTATTTATTCAATAACCAGAACCCTGAGGAGATGGATGGGGTTGCGATGGGCACCCCTTTGTCACTCGTTGCTGCCAACCTATGTAAGATTTTGAGAATGCGCACTGCAGTTCTCAGGGTTTCAACCCGGCTGCACTTGTTATTGAACTTTATGGCAATGAGAATTTACCAAAATTTTTAGAAATGTCAGTTCAATACACCTAACTATTTGCTTCACTGTTGTTGTTTGTTGTTGTGGTCTTCAGTCCTGAGACTGGTTTGATGCAGCTCTCCATGCTACTCTATCCTGTGCAAGCTTCTTCATCTCCCAGTACCTACTGCAACCTACATCCTTCTGAATCTGTTTAGTGTATTCATCTCTTCGTCTCCCTCTACGATTTTTACCCTCCACGCTGCCCTCCAACACTAAATTGGTGATCCCTTGATGCCTCAGAACATGTCCTACCAACCGATCCCTTCTTCTAGTCAAGTTGTGCCACAAACTTCTCTTCTCCCCAATCCTATTAATACATCCTCATTAGTTATATGATCTACCCATCTAATCTTCAGAATTCTTCTGTAGCACCACATTTCGAAAGCTTCTATTCTCTTCTTGTCCGAACTAGTTATCGTCCATGTTTCACTTCCATACATGGCTACGCTCCATACAAATATTTTCAGAAACGACTTCCTGACACTTAAATCTATACTCGATGTTAACAAATTTCTCTTCTGCAGAAACGCTTTCCTTGCCATTGCCAGTCTACATTTTATATCCTCTCTACTTCGACCATCATCAGTTTTTTTCTCCCCGAATAGCAAAACTCGTTTACTACTTTAAGTGTCTCATTTCCTAATCTAATTCCCTCAGCATCACCCGACTTAATTCGACTACATTCCATTATCCTCGTTTTGCTTTTGTTGACGTTCATCTTATACCCTCCTTTCATGACACTGTCCATTCCGTTCAACTGCTCTTCCAAGTCCCTTGCTGTCTCTGACAGAATTACAATGTCATCGGCGAACCTCAAAGTTTTTATTTCTTTCTTGTTTCGACTCAGGTCTTTCAGTGCTCTGTCAAACTCTTCACGCAGTATCGTATCTCCCATTTCATCTTCATCTACATCCTCTTCCATTTCCATAATATTGCCCTCAAGTACATTGCCCTTGTATAGACCCTCTAAATACTCCGTCCACCTTTCTGCTTTCCCTTCTTTGCTTAGAACTGTGATTCCATCTGAGCTCTTGATATTCGTGCAAGTGGTTCTCTTTTCTCCAAAGGTCTCTTTAATTTTCCTGTAGGCAGTATCTATCTTACCCCTGGTGAGATAAGCCTCTACATCCCTACATTTGTCCTCTACCCATCCCTGTTTAGCCATTTTGCACTTCCTGTCGATCTCATTTTTGAGACGTTTGTATTCCTTTTTGCCTGCTTCATTTACTGCATTTTTATATTTTCTCCTTTCATCAATTAAATTCAATATTTCTTTGTTACGGTCGCAGGTTCGAATCCTGCCTCGGGCATGGATGTGTGTGATGTCCTTAGGTTAGTTAGGTTTAAGTAGTTCTAAGTTCTAGGGGACTTATGACCACAGCAGTTGAGTCCCATAGTGCTCAGAGCCATTTGAACCATTTTTTGTTACCCAAGGATTTCTACTAGCCCTCGTCTTTTTACCTACTAGGTCCTCTGCTGCCTTCACTACTTCATCTCTCAAAGCTACCCGTTGTTCTTCTACTGTATTTCTTTCCCCCCTTCCTGTCAATTGTTCCCTTATGCTCTCCCTGAAACTCTGTACAACCTTTGGTTCTTTCAGTTTATCTAGGTCCCATCTCCTTAAATTCCCAACTTTTTGCAATTTCTTCAGTTTTAATCTACAGTTCATAACCAATAGATTGTGATCAGAGTCCACATCTGCCCCGGGAAATGTCTTACAATTTAAACCTGGTTCCTAAATATCTGTCTTACCATTATGTAATCTATCTGAAACCTGTCATTATCTCCAGGCTTCTTCCATGTATACAACCTTTTTTTATGATATTTCAACCGAGTGTTAGCTATGATTAAGTTGTGCTCTGAGCAAAATTCTATCAGGCGGCTTCGTCTTTCATTTCTTAGCCCTAATCCAAATTCACCTACTACGTTTCCTTCTCTTCCTTTTCCTACTACCGAATTCCAGTCACCTATGACTATTAAGTTTTCGTCTCCCTTCACTACCTGAATAATTTCATTTATCTCATCATACATTTCATCAATTTCTTCGTCATCTGCAGAGCTAGTTGGCATATAAACTTCTACTACTGTAGTAGGCGTGGGCTTCGTGCCTAGCTTGGCCACAATAATGCGTTCACTATGCTATTTGTAGTAGCTTACCCGCACTCCTATTTTTTTATTCATTATTAAACCGACTCCTGCATTACCCCTATTTGACTTTGTATTTATAACCCTGTATTCGCCTGACCAAAAGTCTTGTTCCTCCTGCCAGCAAACTTCACTAATTCCTACTATATCTAACTTTAACCTATCCATTTCCCTTTTTCAATTTTCTAACCTCCCTGCTCGATTAAGGGTTCTGACATTCCACGCTCCGATCCGTAGAACGCCAGTTTTCTTTCTCCTGATAACGACGTCCTCCTGAGCAGTCCCCGCCCGGAGATCCGAATGGGGGACTATTTTACCTCCGGAATATTTTACCCAAGAGGACGCCATCATCATTTAACCATACAGTAAAGCTGCATGCCCTCGGGAAAAATTACGGCCGTAGTTTCCCCTTGCTTTCAGCCGTTCGCAGTACCAACACAGCAAGGCCGTTTTGATTAGTGTTACAAGGCCAGATTAGTCAATCATCCAGACTGTTGCCCCTGAAACTACTGAAAAGGCTGCTGCCCCACTTCAGGAGCCACACGTTTGTCTGGCCTCTCAACAGATACCCTTCCGTTGTGGTTGCACCTACGTTACGGCTATCTGTATCGCTGAGGCACGCAAGCCTCCCAACCAACAGCAAGGTCCATGGTTCTTGCGGGGCGATTTGCTTCACTATTGAGGCAAAAAAGGATGGCTGACTTCCCTTCTTTGATATGTTGGTCAGTAAGAAGAATAATTATACGTTGCGACATACCGTTCATCAACAGCCAACTAACAATGATTTGAATCTTCTGGTTGACAGTTGGCACCCTGTGGCTCAGCATGAAGGGATAGTTAATATCTCGGTTCATAGGGCGCCAGTCATTTCAGACCATGAAAGTGTGTCGTCCGAGTTAACCCACAGTGAGGCGACTTTCTACCGAACCGATATAGTGGTAGACATACCAGTTGTCCGTCGTGGTGACAGTAAAGAGGTGGAGCCTAGATCCACAATGTTTTTGCATTGTGCCGGCAGTATTTCCAAAGTATTGGTCGTGTTAGAAGAAAACATAGTATTAGAGGTGTTTTTCAACCACCAACTAAGATTAAGACCCTTTATAGATATTAAATGATGGTTTTAGCTTGCATACGATGCGTATTTGCCGTGTCCCCTGCAGTTGTGGTACGTCATAAATTGGTCAGACCATCAGGACAGTGAAGGGCCAGTGTACTGAACAGAAGCGTCATATACGCTTACAACGGTCGGGCTAATTTGCGACTGCAGAACGTTTTTTTGGTATTGGTCAGCCAGTGCCATACAACAGCGAGGTTAGAGAATGCACTTCAATTAATGGGATGATGATAAAGATGCTCTCGGCATTAAAGTGTCAAGTGACCTTATAAACAGATACAGAACTTCTTGCTGAAATTCTGCTTGTAAACCTGTTTTCCTCCTGGTCAAGCAACAGATGCACATAGTTAGCGCTACTTGCTCACCCAATATTGGCAAATCTACATCAGTAAGCAACTATAACGAAACCCGTTACTAGTTGCGGATTTCCTATGTAGCGGCTTCCAGAGGAGACAAAAATTTGATTTCCAATATTTCGTGCAATTATTGACTGTATTTAAAAGCTTAAAATGCTGACGTGTGAAACACGTATGTAACGCAGCAGCGATGGCGAGGCATTGTAGCATCTGTGACCAGAGAGTATGCGCTTGACCGCGCGAGTGTTGCGAGCGGTTCTCAGTCAGTAGTAGTCTTTGCGAGTTAGTTGTCGCTATGCAGAGTAGCAGTCAGTCAGTCGTTGCGAGTCTGTTAGTAGCTGTAGGCCAGTGCAGTACAGTAGTCGTTGCGAGTCTGTAGCTCTGTCTAGTTGAGAGCAGTACTCAGTCTGTAGTCGTCATGCAGAGCGGTCGGTCAGTAGTAGCAGCCCAGTGCGGTTGTGTGATGTAGGCGGTCGGCAACAATGGTCAAGATGAGGAATAAGGTATACTGTTAATTAATATAATCATTAGATAATGAAAAATTTTATTTATTGTAATTATTCTCCAACAAGTCTCTCAATAATAATTTTTTATTTCAAAAGCATTTTTTCAAAAGTTTAATTTTTTTGAACTAAAGATCTCGTTGCACTTCCCATTTCATTCCACTTCTTTTTGAAGAAAAATTTCACTAGAATTACAAAAAAAAGGAGAATATTATTATTTGCAATGCAGTTCCTCCAAGTGGTGCGCAACAACAAGAGCAGATATGTGACATCCATTTATTCTGAGGTAAGACTTTAATTCTGATTGTTTTACACAGGGCCAAAGACCGATATTTCGGTTTAATTGAATTTTCTTGTCACTGGACGGACTTTAAATTTTGTGAAGAAATTATAATTGAGTCAGATTGCGAATTTCACATTTTTGTTGCCATTGTCAGTACATTTCATTGTGGGCAGGTTACGCATAGAGCAATGTCCATCAGCATTTCTAATTAGTATCGTTATTTTCTTTTAAAATTTTTGTGGGGAGGTTACACTTGGCTCCCATTTCTATTAAGTATTGCTGTATATTCTCTTAAAAAAAATTGCGGTGGGGAGGTTACACTTGGCGACACCCAGTCCAGGATCGTATTTCGTTGAGAGTCTTTTGAGCAACAGTTAGATATCTGCTCTTGTTTGCTTAGATATAATTAGGATTTAGCGCAACGCTTTTAATAATATTGTGACTTTCTCTCTACAGGTCAACGGCAATTTGTTGCTTTGTTGTATTTGTGTGTTGCTTTTGCATTGTGTTGATTTGTTTTGTGAAAAATTGTGACTATTGTAAAAATGCCGCGAAAGACTGTGAATAGTGTATCGCGAGGTATTACGAACGAAATTACCGGCTCAAACGACTTTACCGATAGGACATGTGATACGCAGTGTAATGATGACAATCCTGCGTTCACTATCAATCAGTGCATTCCAACCACTAGTGATGATTTTTACCTTGATAATGAACAAACGAACTCAATTGTCTCGTCTGTTAATTTGACGACAATTGATGACGCAGAACGCTCTATTGTAATGAGCGCTGCCGAGCTTAGCACACCCGATTTAGAAAATCCAAGTAATGTACAGACAAATTTTTCGAAGGAAAATGGTCAGTGTTCTGAAAGTACGACGGATCTATTTAATTCCGAAATAGTGTCTGACAGTGTACATACGACTGATAAACCTTTCTGTAAATTACAGAATGACCAAATGGTCACGCAAAACGCGACACTTCCAAATACACCGTCAAACGGTACAGAGAATGGAGTAGATAATGTTACATTGGGTCAAATTACGGCAATATTGCTACAAATTGTTGAACAGTATAAACAGCGGAAGGAAATAATGGATGATGGTTTCAAACAACTTAATGAACAGTATAAACAACTTCATGAAAAACTTGATGAGCAGAACAAACGACTGGAAGAAGAGAACAAACAATTTAGAGAACGGAACAAACAATTTTCTGAAAGTATTAAACAGCCGAGAGAAAAACACGATAACCTTAATGAACAGAACAAACAAGCTAGCAAACAGATTACAGGTGTTACCATGCAATGCCAGGACATTAAAGAACAATTACGTGTGAATACTAAGACTTGTGCTAATAACAGTAATGAAAAAGTTGGCACTGTTGCACAAGAATTAAGTAGCACACGTGTAGGCACAACAGAATCACATAAAGACGAAGTTAATGCAGTCACTGAACAATGTTCAGCAAACGCAACACTGATACACGAAATTAATGCAGTCACTGAACAATGCCCTAAAAACGCAGTACAGATAAGCGACGAGTTTAATTTAGAGCCACTGGAAGTTTCACACACTGTGGATACGGAAGTTGTTAATAAAAGTGAACGACACAACAACCAAATTGACGAAAGTAGTAAAGTAACAGAATTAAAGACTATTTCAGTCACCAACACGTCACAGAATCCGCCACGTTGCGAATATTTGTCAGAGTCAGGCAGCGTGTATAATGTGAGCAATTTACAGAGACTACGAGACGTAAAATCCGAAAAGCCACGCGACTTAAAATCTGAAAAGCTACGCAACTTGAAATCCGAAATGACACAGACGAGCAGATTCACACACGAACCTGAACGTGTTCTCAAATTCAGTGACGAGAACGTTGATTATGAGCAATTTGCATTTGTAAGCAAATGTAAAGAATTTAATAATGACAGAACACAGATACACGATTTGCACTGTATACGACAATTTATCTTTGTACATTCACCGCTATTATCTGTAATGGAGAAACTAGCTTTGAACCTGAAGCGACAAATTGCTATTGTATTTTCATCAGCATTGCCTGTAATGAGGAAACTAGAATTAACATGGATACAACTATTTGCTTTTGAATTTTTACCGCTATTGCGTGCAACGCAAAAGCTAAAATTTATTTGCAGTGCGTAATTGACCTCAGGGGATTCATTACGCTTTAATGAATATGTGCCGTAGCGAGCATAGGGCCCCGAGCTGTAGTAGTGCTGTTTCATCTTTAGTTTTCTGCACTGCTGCCTTTTCTTCTACTATCCTTTATATCTATCAAAATTGCTCTTTAACTATTGCTCTACCTAGTATTAAGAAACGTATGTAATGAAAACCGGATACGACAAATCTTTTACCGAATGTGACAATTTTCAGTAGGCACTCCAGTACCGCCGTAATTTTAATTACAGATAAAATCGTAATCATCAGTATGTATAAAATTTTGAGCAGTCGGAACCATATTTTTGTAACAATAGATGTTTTTCACCACAATAGCATGAAAGTCAGCCGCTTAGCATACCTAACCAACAATGCAGTCTGCAAGGTCAACCAAACTTTAATGTTTCGCCGCGTGCACGTCTAGTCACAGCTCCAACAAATAGTAACGCATGGCAGCAAAGAAATAACTACGTACAGACAACACACTATTTCAACTCGCATCGCAATGCGCCGTATAGAAATTACTATCAGGACAGACGTAAAAAGAATGATGAGCACAATTTTCAGCATACATTTAATAACAGTCGATCTTATGAGCAGCAACAACATCAGCAACAACAAATAATCATGAATGGAACAGACAATAGGTGTCATCCATAGCGTAACACGTCAGTAAGAAATAACAAAGCAGTTCATATAGTGGATATGCCACAGCATCCTCCCGTAAATAATAGCACGTACGACAGAATTTGACCAGACACAGTACAGGTTTTATATTACAGTAACGCAAACATTATTTTTGACACGCAGAATTTTGCTCACGAGAATGTTATTTGAAAAATGCTCTGTTGAATGCTCCACTGTTATCGCACCCCGATCTTACTAGAAATTTTTCCATTGCTACCGACAGTTCCAATACCGCTTTAGGCGTACACATTTTCCAGGAAATAGAAGAAGATGGTTCTACAGTAATTAAAAACATCGCATTTGCAAGTCGCATTTTGTCACCTGCTGAACGAAATTATTCCGTCACAGAACTTGAAACATTATGTGTTGTATGGGCTTTCACGAGATTTAGGCACTTTCTTTACGGCAGACATACCACCGTCTACACAGACCATAGAGCGATACAATTTTTACTTTCAGCTAAATTCACTCACGACAGGTTAAGCAGATGGAAACTATATTTACAGGAATTTAATTTTACAATAGTTCACATTCCCGGTACGCAAAATGTTATAGCAGACGCACTATCGCGTTCTCTCAGTAACAATCAGCAAGACGTAGCAACCAACTTCTGCAAAGCAAATTTCAGCGTCATGTACATTCAACAAGTTGCATTTGAAAATTTCATTTCGTCGTCATTACGAGACATAGTATTCTTTTTTTTTTTTCTTCACATGCTTTGGTCAGCTGCGCGAGCTAATGCTTCTGTCCGTCAGCTGTGTTGTCTTCTGCTGTCACTACCAATTTACGACACTCACAAAACACAAACAAATGTTTTTCAGCAAATGATTAATTTTGACACGTGCAAACTATTACGGATAGTAACAAAGTAGAATCGGAACACAAAAGAACATGTCCGACCTCACTACCATGTTTTTGCTACATCTTTGTCGCTGTTGAACTCACTTCAACATTTGTTACGTTCACTCCGTTACGCAAAGCTACTGCTAAAACTGTTTCGAAAGCATTTGTAAAACATTTTCTATTTCATGTAGGGCATGTAATGAAAGTAATTTCTGATAATGGATCTCAATTTCGTAGTAGTGTATGGACACGCATGTTACGAGCTAGAAACATTTCTCCGATCTATATATCCAAGTACCACGCTTCTTCGAACCCTTGTGAAAGATTAATGAAGGAAATTGGTAAGCTGTGCAGAATATACTGCCACAAAAGACATATTGATTGGGATACACACATACTCTCATTCCAAGATGTAATTAATTCCATTCCAAATGAATCCACTATGCTATCTCCGACTGTTATACTGAAAAACGTTGAACCACCGAACAAAATTAAAGAATTAATAGAATTCCCCAAAAATCGTCGCCTACGACACCACGAAATAATTGACATTGCGCTGAACAACATCAAACGTGCCGCAGAGCGCCGGAGAAGACAGCAAAAACAGGTTTGTACACGCCGCGACTTTCACGTTGGACAGAAGATATTAGTACGTACACACTATTTATCCAGCAAATTAAAAGGTAAGTGCAGTAAATTTGAACTTCTATACGCAGGTCCGTATCGGATTCGCAGCATCCCTCACCCCAATGTTGTACACGTCGAAACTTTGAGAACCAGAAAATCGAAAGGCAATCACCATATCTCAAACATTAAACCGTTTATTGAGTGAAACCACTGTATGATTCAACACACTATGATGCCATTTACTAATGCAATTAATTCACCTGACTAATTATTGATGATTATCGTATTTTTTTTTTTTGGCAAGTGCCCGGCAAGGTAAGGTTAGCAGGTCGCTTTTCTTGTCGTTACACATCAGACCGTGCACATTTTCCATTTTTTTGTGTATATGACTGTACTCCAGTTTTGTTTGTATGCACTATGAAATAGTTAAGATATAACACACACCAGTCGACTTTGACATTTTTTTTTTGCCTTATGACATCTCAACATCGTGACTGTTTCACATTTTTTTGCTACTGCATTGTATTATTCTGTGTACATTTTTTCGCATCCGAACACTGTCAATGTCTTGGACATATTACGTTTTCTGTCATGTTATGCTGTATGGTTAATTGTGTCACCATAAACCAGTCATTATTTAGTGGGTATAGGATTTAAATGCAAGACATTAATCTTTGTTCATCAATTTCAGAAAGGAATGATGATTCTAAGAAATAAATTTAACATAAATGGGAATTTCACCTACGGAATAAACGAAAGGAGATGCAATAACTTTATGAGGAAGAGTAAAGGGATCAGGATTAACAAGCATTAACAAGACTATACTATACTCATCACAGAATAGCAGTCTTAACTAATTTTTTCTTTCAGAATACAAGGTGATTGATGCAAGCTGTCAGAGAGAACTACACATCTTATTTTTAATGATGAAATATGCTAGAGATAAGGAATAGTTAGGTAATGAGTAATGAAGTGATTTTTTGCAGATGATAGTGAATACTGATGAATAATGATGAAGGAAATGGTATTATGAATAATGAAGTTTTTCTTTACAGGTGATGATAATGGTGAAGTTATGATGATATGGATAATGAAGTTTTTTTCTTTATGCTACGTAGTTATTTAAGTATTTGTTGCGGTTTGCTTTGACAGCAGGTGTTACATTGCATAGTAGGATGACGGAAAGTTTTGGAAAGGACAGCTATGGAACACATTTTATACACATTTCACTACTTGTTAATTCGAAGTTCACTACTTTTCAGCATAGTGTGCGTTTCTTCTTTCAGGTCAATAATCCGTTTTTGTATTTTTTCCAGGAGAAGTTTTTCATGACACTTACTAAACCTGTTACTTATTATACCTGTTCTAGTACTTGCATTTTTATATTTTTTACCCATTTGTGTTTATCATTTATAAATGTGATCACATGTACTGCCTTGTTACATAATCTTGCTACAGCTGACTCATGACGAATGACGTTACCTATCCTCATTTGCAGCAATAGGTCAAAAGCAAAAAGTATTATGCCTCAGCAATTAATTATCGATCCCAACGCAATGCATTGCTACCAAAAAAATGTATTACCAGTCCCACATAATGTCACTAGTTTATGATAATTCTGAATAATACTGATCAACTCTGAATAGCATGTCACTCGAGTAATGACCTCTTAATGAGACTATATTCAAAATAATGCTTTGTCACTAGCTAATAACTGCCACTGTTTATTGTAATGCCTGTGATTACTAATGATTTGACTGTAATTAACTGATTTTTAATAATGACTTTGTAATGATCTGAATAATACTGAATGATGAACTATGTTTTATTCTATTCAATACTTGATGGCCACTGAGTGCCAATAATTAATGTCAATCAACGAAATTGTTATTAATTATGCCATTAATTAACTCTTGTTTTCAATGTTCATACTTTGTAATTGGAAATAAATGTGATTGTTTAATAATGCTTTGTAATTAGAAGAAGGCTAATGATTCTTAATAGATTGGAATGACAAATGATTAATTAACTGTAATTAGGAGAAGGTTAATGATTCTTAATTATACTCTGTAACTGAAAAGAATGCGATTATTTCATAATATTTTGTAACCAGGAAAAGAAGGCTACTGATTCTATGTAAAACAATTAATGAACATTTTTCTGTAATACTACATACTTGGTACAGAAATGTTCAATAACTGGGCTATGAATGCCACGAACTATCAATGAAGACTGTAATTGTCAATATTATGTGACTTGATGTCCTTCACCTCATAAGCTGACTACCCTGAATTACTGCAATGTCCATTTGTCCTGTTTATCCCAGTGATCATGGAGTACTATATTTGGTTTTGCACTAATTCTACGTTGGTGTGCCTTGTAAGAGTGTGGTGTTGACACGACATGCTGTCCACCACCATGAGCGATGAAGACATTATTATGGTCCCACTGTTTGGTGTACCTAATGTACTGCCAAAATGAAAACATGGAACATTACTACGACAGTTCAGTGTCTTGGCTACACTGATAAATTCTGATGGGAAAAGAACTTCAAGTTGTGTCACTTGGTGTTGTACTACTGTGGAAAGATATGGACTTTCAGAGCAGCTGTGTGCAATCTAAAGTGCTACAACCATGATGCAATCCTTCTCTTTCCTATCCTGATTCTTGTCACATAAAGAAAAATTATTTTTTGGTAACATCATTTATGTTCATAGGTTATACATTTTTCGATTCGCTAAACTCCAGTGTGAGTACACTTATGTCACTGGTCGACATGATGTTTGCCATCATGTTTATTTGTTGTGAAAATACTAAGGACATTTTTCAGTGCATGTGCACTTTGGACATGAATTTTTTTTTGCCATTATGTTTATTTGTTGTGAAAATGCTAAAGACATTTTTCAGTGCATGTACACTTGTCAACATAATATTTTTTGCCAGTCTGTTTATTTGTTCTGAATATGCTAAAGAATTTTTTCAGTGCCTGTGCACTTTGTTATCTGTCAAATAATTTGTATATACTTTTCTGATTTGCTACTATGTTTTGTACTCACATTTTGTCTTTGTCTGATATATTTTGTACTTAGTGCGTGTGCACAACATTTACTTTATGTACTACATCTAATTATTCTTGCCAGTCTGTTTATTTGTTCTGCATATGCTAAAGAATTTTTTCAGTGCCTGTGCACTTTATCTGTCAAAAAGTTTGTATATACTTTTTTCTGATTTGCTACTATGTTTAGTATTCACATTTTGTCCTTGTCTGATATATTTTGTACTTAGTGCGTGTGCACAACATTTAAATATTCTGTAAGTTGTAGGATTTTGTTAATTAAAGAAAAATTTTGCCGCGCTTGGCAAGTCCAAATGACTCACCATCGCTGCCAAATTTTTGCCCCCCGAGTGGAGGGTTATGAAACACGTATGTAACGCAGCAGCGATGGCGAGGCATTGTAGCATCTGTGACCAGAGAGTATGCGCTTGACCGCGCGAGTGTTGCGAGCGGTTCTCAGTCAGTAGTAGTCTTTGCGAGTTAGTTGTCGCTATGCAGAGTAGCAGTCAGTCAGTCGTTGCGAGTCTGTTAGTAGCTGTAGGCCAGTGCAGTACAGTAGTCGTTGCGAGTCTGTAGCTCTGTCTAGTTGAGAGCAGTACTCAGTCTGTAGTCGTCATGCAGAGCGGTCGGTCAGTAGTAGCAGCCCAGTGCGGTTGTGTGATGTAGGCGGTCGGCAACAATGGTCAAGATGAGGAATAAGGTATACTGTTAATTAATATAATCATTAGATAATGAAAAATTTTATTTATTGTAATTATTCTCCAACAAGTCTCTCAATAATAATTTTTTATTTCAAAAGCATTTTTTCAAAAGTTTAATTTTTTTGAACTAAAGATCTCGTTGCACTTCCCATTTCATTCCACTTCTTTTTGAAGAAAAATTTCACTAGAATTACAAAAAAAAGGAGAATATTATTATTTGCAATGCAGTTCCTCCAAGTGGTGCGCAACAACAAGAGCAGATATGTGACATCCATTTATTCTGAGGTAAGACTTTAATTCTGATTGTTTTACACAGGGCCAAAGACCGATATTTCGGTTTAATTGAATTTTCTTGTCACTGGACGGACTTTAAATTTTGTGAAGAAATTATAATTGAGTCAGATTGCGAATTTCACATTTTTGTTGCCATTGTCAGTACATTTCATTGTGGGCAGGTTACGCATAGAGCAATGTCCATCAGCATTTCTAATTAGTATCGTTATTTTCTTTTAAAATTTTTGTGGGGAGGTTACACTTGGCTCCCATTTCTGTTAAGTATTGCTGTATTTTCTTTTAAAAAAAATTGCGGTGGGGAGGTTACACGTGATATGCGCATTAAGAAGTATGCTTAAAGCTTAAGACAAGCAATTAAATCAAGCAATTAAGTCAAGCAATTACAGTTAGCAACTGTGCGTTTTTCTTGAGGCAGCGTAACTGGCGGTGCGCTAATATCCGGAGTATATTCATCCAGTATTTGAGAATGAGAGCACTTAACGACTTGTGAGTTTTTTCGCTACAGTCGTATTCAAAATGATGAAAGGAGAAAAAAAGTTTATTGACTACAACAGTTTCATGTGGTACAACTTTTTCATGCAGTGTAACTTCAGCATGAGACATGGCGTTTTAATATATTACTTCGTTACTACTAACTTTATTTCGCGACACACTTTGCAGGTACAGTGTCCACGCATATCACTGTATGTACTTGCGAAATTATATCACTGTATAAGGCTTGATGAAAAAGTTTACGTCTAGCATTAGTGTCTTTGCGACGTGCATGTGGTAAATGCGGAAACGTGAACAATGATGACATTATTAACAAATTTATTCAAACAGGACCAACGTGCTGTTATTGTTTTCTCGGCTATCGAAGGACAAACACCGTAGAAATCCACCTGAGAATGAAGAATGCGTATGGGGCAGGATGTACACATCGTGGCCTCCAGAGAAAACGTATCCATGTACAAAATTTAAGTACATTAAATTTCCAACAAAAATATCCAGCTCATTCTTTCTGGAGGACTAATAGTTTGCGGGTAGCGAGCGAGAGGATATGACGGTCTCGCACGTTGTTTACGAAGGTCAGCTATAACATAATGGTTTGCTACACTACTGGCCAATAAATTTGCTACACCACGAAGATGACGTGCTACAGACGTGAAATTTAAGCGACAGCAAGAAGATGCTGTGATATGCAAATGATTAGCTTTGCAGAGCATTCACACAAGGTTGGCGCCGGTGGCAACACCTAGAACTTGCTAACATGAGGAAAGTTTCCAACCGATTTCTCAAACACAAACAGCAGTTGACCGGCGTTGCCTGGTGAAACGTTGTTGAGATGCCTCGTGTGAGGAGGAGAAATGCGTACCATCACGTTTCCGACTTTGATAAAGGTCAGATTGTAGCCTATCGCGATTGCGGCTTATCGTATCCCAATGGCCTCGTATCACTAGCAGTCGAGATGACAGGCATCTTATTCGCATGGCTGTAACGGATGGTGCAGCCAC
Organism: Schistocerca serialis cubense; assembly: GCF_023864345.2. Classification (NCBI taxonomy): domain Eukaryota; kingdom Metazoa; phylum Arthropoda; class Insecta; order Orthoptera; family Acrididae; genus Schistocerca; species Schistocerca serialis. The sequence continues at coordinate 117,102,701 of NC_064639.1, read as the reverse complement.
GTCTCGATCTCTGACTCAACAGATGGGGACGTTTGCAAGACAACAACCATCTGCACGAAAAGTTCGACGACGTTTCCAGCAGCATGGACTATCAGCTAGGAGACCATGGCTGCGGTTACCCTTGACGCTGCATCATAGACAGAATCGCCTGCGATGGCGTACTCAACGACGAACCTGGGTGCACGAATGGCAAAAAGTTATTTTTTCGGATGAATCCAGGTTCTGTTTACAGCATCATGATGGTCGCATCCGTGTTTGGCGATATCGCAGTGAACGCACATTGGAAGCGTGTATTCGTCATCGCCATACTGGCGTATCACCCGGCGTGATGGTATGGGGTGCCATTGGTTACACGTCTCGGTCACCTCTTGTTCGCATTGACGGCACTTTGAACAGTGGACGTTACATTTCAGATGTGTTACGATCCGTGGCTCTACCCTTCATTCGATCCCTGCGAAACCCTGCATTTCAGCAGGATAATGCACGACCGCATGCTGCAGATCCTGCACAGGCCTATCTGGATAAAGAAAATGATCGACTGCTGCCCTGGCCAGCACATTCTCCAGATCTCTCACCAATTTAAAACGTCTGGTCAATGGTGGCCGAGCAACTGGCTCGTCACAATACGCCAGTCGCTACTCTTGATGAACTGTGTATCGTGTTGAAGCTGCATGGGCAGCTGTACCTGTACACGCCATCCAAGCTCTGTTTGACTCAATGCGCAGGCGTATCAGGGTCGTTATTACGGCCAGAGGTGGTTGTCCTGGGTACTGATTTCTCAGGATCTATGTACCCAAATTGCGTGAAAATGTAATCACATGTCAGTTCTAGTATAATATATTTGTGCAATGAATACCCGTTTATCATCTGCATTTCTTCTTGGTGCAGCAATTTTAATGGGCAGTAGTGTACTATTTTATGACTCGTGGAGTTCTATGACAAGTACTGATTTCGATGTACTGAGTCTTTTGAAACTTTTTTGATGATCTATTTAGATGCATCCACTTTAAAGTTTTCAAATATTTCTTCAACTACTATTTCAGCAAGAAGATCGGAAGTATTTTTAAATTCTGTACCTATTTTATCAGGAAGGAGTATAAGATTTGCTTCATTTCATAGTGAAAGCAGAAAATAATTTACGTTTATCAAAAGCAACTGAGGGCTCAAAATAGGACACTGTGGTGTTCCATGTCTGCTTGTCTCAAATGCTGCAAGTCCTTAAGTTAATAAAGACACCCCGATATTTCAGTTACGACTTAATACTGTGGCTGTGGAGTGCTGACAAGTACCACGTATTTAAAATACCACAAGAATACTACACTTCAAAAGGGTGCCAGAACTGGATACAGAGTGTTTACAAACCTCTCCAGCGCTCAGAGCAGTAATTTAGTCGCATCTGCGCCTCGCTTTTCGTGGTACAAATTGGAATTTACCGGCATCTCCCGCGGGTGTGCTGAATGCGACTCAGGGCGCCTATAGAAGAATTTAATTTACCTCCCCTCCTTTTCCCTCCCTCCTCCCCCCCCCTCCACCCACTCCCCCAACCCACTCTAGAAACCTCGGCTCCTGCCTTGCAGCGTCCCGGTCGTTGCCCCTGTCTAGGCGGGGAGGAATCTGAAAGGGAGCGGAAACTGGGTCGCATCGATATAGTCTGGGCGCACTCACAGGTTCTGGTTGTCTTACTGGTCGTCCAGCTACCGAAGCTTAAACGCTCCACAGACCGTCACGTTCAATGGCCTTCATTTCCCTGTAGATGAAAGATTCACGCCACTGATGAGATACATCAGAGTCTCACGTGAATCGCTTCTGGCCAATTTAAATTTTAATTTACTCTGTTTGCCGGAGATATACGTTTCCCGTTAAACGTATGTGCTCATAGATTCATGTTTGTTGAAGAGCGGTGGCTCCCTCCTTCCCCCCCCCCCCCCCCCCCCGTTTCTCTCTCTCTGTATAACTCCTCCTTTGTCTCCTTCTCCCCTTCGCTCTTTCTATTTCCTTCTCTTTTCCTCTTTCGTCATCTCTCTCCTTCGTCATCTCTTTCGCCTCAGGCTCTCTCAACCCATCTATCTCTCTTCATCTCTCTCTCTCTCTCTCTTTCACCCTCCCCCCCTCCTCTCTCTCTCTCTCTCTCACCCCTGCATCCCTCCGAGTCCCCCTCCATCCATTCCCTTCTCTCCTTCTCGGTGTGTGTGTGTGTGTGTGTGTGTGTGTGTGTGTGTGTGTGTGTGTGTATGTGTTTTATATCGGAAGAGCCGACGTTGGCAAGTCTGGTGTATAATTCGAGCGCGCGTGTGTGTGTATATGTAAAAGAGAAAGAGACAAAGAGCGAGTAGACCATTAATACACTGCTCAAAAGAACTAGGGGAACATGACTTTGGGTGTCTGCCATACACCACTCAGCAAAAACTGAGTGAGCCGTGCTGCTGCTCGCGTTGGTGGTGTGTGTAGGTTTCTGCCAGACCGTGCCGTTTAGTTGGCATGGTTGCGTTGTTTGTCTTCTCGTGTTCACTGGCACCAGTCGGTTTCGTAAGCGTTGCCTGTCCGCTAGTGGCAGCAGCGGCTCTTATCGATATGTAGTTCTGCTGCCCTATCTTTGGGGCGACATCGTGCTTCGTCCGTGTGTGGTGTGAGGGAGGGTTCGGTTGGGGACGCAGGAGCAACGAGGTCCGTGCAGAGCGACAACACACCGAGACACCTGAGGGCGTGTATGCACTGCCGCATCGAAGGGCTGTCGTCACGAGGGTGCACGACCTCGTCGGAACCGGATCCTGCAAGTTTAAGTTGAGTGCGTTTTCAATTCGCGTACAGAAACCTCAGCCACTGTGAAATCTCGCGATTCTCCTGTGACTGTGGGTTTGGGGCCACAGGTTTTACTCAACGTACTCTTTGGGCGAGGTGACAGTTGTGTTTGTTGGTCGGTTGGCGATTCTTCCGCCTTGGTGGCAGTCATTCCTTCTGTGGTGTCAGCGCCAGACACCACACTTGCTAGGTGGTAGCCTTTAAATCGGCCGCGGTCCGCTAGTATACGTCGGACCCGCGTGTCGCCACTGTCAGTGATTGCAGACCGAGCGCCACCACACGGCAGGTTTAGAGAGACTTCCTAGCACTCGCCCCAGTTGTACAGTCGACTTTGCTAGGAAAGGTTCACTGACAAATACGCTCTCATTTGCCGAGACGATAGTTAGCATAGCCTTCAGCTACGTCATTTGCTACGACCTAGCAAGGCGCCATTACCAGTTAATATTGAGATAGTAAAACATGTACCGTCAAGAGCGATGTACACCACTTATGGATTAAAGTTAAGTATTACATCAACTACGTACTTTATTTGCTACTATTAATTCCCTTAACTGTTCCAGACCTCGCGCCAGCCTGCGTGTAATTAAATAATTAAACGCATGCATTTCGGCCTCCTCTAGCAACACGGTGTTGGCTCTTCTGCCAACACAGCACCTTCTTGTTCTGGGTAATAAGAAAACACTTAAAAAACAGTATTTATAAAGAAGAGACATTTAAAAATTGAATAATATATATATAATGTACCCGTAAAATAATAATTTCTCTGTGTAAGTTTCGAGTGCAAAGAAATATAACAAAATGATCTAAAGAGACGACAAGATACGCTCTTTTGTTAATTTTTTAGTCGTCTTCACTTCTCTTGTCTTAGTTGCGGGTAGACTGACATCCTGCGAGTGCTGGCAATGTAAGCATATTTGTACTAATGAAGCAGATAATATATTGATTTAATATCATTGTTCACTTTTAAATTGTAAGAGCTGATCCCGATTTCATGTCCGCCTTCCTTGAATTAACCTGCATTCAAGTAATTTGCAGTTCAACAATCGCAGCGGCCGATGCAGCCAACGGCGCCAGTACGTGGCGATATTAACTTATAAAAAATTGGCGGAAGCGAAAAACTCGCCCGCTATTAACATAATATTAATTTTCCCCACAGACGCACGAAGTTGCAGAAAATACGTAGCTTTAAGACTCTTATTTTCACTACCATAGCCGAGAGCCAGAGCCAGGACTCCGACTACAATGCAATGGTTAACGGAGTTAAGAAAAAATACTCTCGCGCGTGTGTGGGCCGCAATTGCAATTAATAACTAAAGATTTTTTGCTTTAAAGTGAACTGACTAGCCGAGGAAATTAATATGAAAAGTTTATTCCATTGTTCAACTTATATGCTCATGTTTTAAGATTCAGCGAGTCTAACATTCATTAACGTAACAAATAATCAAAATATCCACGGGTGTACTGCGGGTCTACAGTGTCCAACGGGCACAATATTTCGGCGATCATACATGTCGCCATCATCAGGTGAACTGACGGACTGAGCTCCTGTGAACGTGCAAGCACGGAGATCCGTACGCTATGGTTGCTCAGAGGGAACTGAGTTCGGTCGCGGCGGCGGCCGATTTAAATACCCTCCGCCCGCGGCGCACTCCCTCCACCGTCCGCGCCCCGCGCCACGGTCACGCGGTGGAACAGATTGCGACGGCGTCTGAGATGACGTCGGAGTGATGGCTCTGTCCGCCGTGGTCGTCACAACTATACGTTTGCTCGATTTACTCTTGATTAATTCAATCGCTGGTTCCCAAGCCTTGCTAAGATTATAGCCACAGTCACGGTTTATGAGGTCGTCATTGGTGCGAAATTCGATGGCCTCTCTAACAACGCTGTCCCAGTATCTCGGCGTCTGTACCAGAATCTTCGTGTATTCATACTCCACAGCGTGATTTTCCGACAAACAATGTTCAGCGACCGCCGACTTGCTCGGATACATCAGTCGGGTGTTCACGGCATCGATCCTCGACGGTACGCATCGTCTGACCTATATACGACTTGCCACATTGACACGGAATCTGGTACACGCCGGCCTTCCTCAAACCGAGGTCGTCTTTGGCGCTCCCCACCAGTGCACGAGTTTTATTCGGAGGACAAAACACAATTCCGACCCGGTGTTTCTTCAAAATGCGGGCGATTTTCCCCGAGAGTGCGCCCGTATATGGAATAAACGCAGTGCCTACCTCCTCCTTCGTGATTTCATCCATCCCCACAGGTTGTGTTGTAGTGGTTGGGCGAACAGCACGTTCAATCTGCCACTCTGAGTACATGATGATGGCGACATGTATGATCACCGAAATATTGTGCCCGTTGGACACTGTAGACCAGCAGTACACCCGTGGATATTTTGATTATCAAATACGCCGGGAGGAACTCAAGAATCATAACGTAACAAATAATTTAAGATTAATATTGTAAAAAAGGAGAACTTCACAAAAGCATTTAATCGTAAATCAAAATTGAATGAAATATCATTTTTATTAAGGCCCTCCACGTAAGTCGGCAATAATCAAAATAAATAATAATAATAATAATAATAACATATTAAATTACGACGGCCGACGGACGCGAGATTTGTGGCCAACGTGGGGCCCGATCAATATGATTCTATTGTAATGAATGTAATTATGTATGTGCCTAATTGTTGTAAAATATTAAAGCATATATGAATTATTTTACATGTACAACAACAAAACCACACCCTGAGGAGATCTGGAAAAGAAAAAAAAAAGTGTGCGGTAGCGTTCTTGCTTCCCACGCCCGGGTTCCCGGGTTCGATTCCCGGCGGGGTCAGGGATTTTCTCTGCCTCGTGATGGCTGGGTGTTGTGTGCTGTCCTTAGGTTAGTTAGGTTTAAGTAGTTCTAAGTTCTAGGGGACTTATGACCACAGCAGTTGAGTCCCATAGTGCTCAGAGCCATTTGAACCATTTTTGAAAAGAAAAAGTGTAGAAAAGGAAAAGGATTTCGAGAAAGAAAATAACTAAGGTAAGGCCTATTGTGCAAGCATCCTGCTTAGTCTGTGCGGAATATAGAACCCGTCTGCACATTAGATACCTTCGGTGAAAAAATAGTAAGTAAAGTGCAAATTAAATTGTGTGTATTTGTGTATTTATGTGTCTAATTTTGGAGGGTATAATTTGAAAGGGTACAGTACCGCCCGACATTGAAAATAGGTACAACATACTTCATTATTTTTGTCAGAACAACACATTTTTTTTGTAAAATAACTCAATTTCAATTAATACAGCGAAGCCGGATACCAGTGCGAAAAAGAATGACAATTTATTTATTTAATTGATCACATGTGCACTCCCACAAAATAAATCCCTACATCCAGTTTGGTGAGATCTGTGAAATGAATGAATGTATGGTCGTCTGCTAACCACAGATAGTGAATGTGAATACATGATCATCTTTGAGACAATCCTTTGGCCACCTTTGGTGGAACCAAAGAGATGAAACTTACCGGAGCTTTTGAGCGCCTGAAATGTGGCTGACCAATACGGTAGCATGGTCTTCCCCCACCTCGACAGAGGTGCGAGATGACCTGAAGAACGGCCATGTATCAGCACTTTGCCGCTGGATCTTGTGCTGTTAAGACCTGTCTTAGTTGTGCTCCGTAGAGACAAAAGAGTGGAGACATGATATGCATGTGTAATATTTAAGAGTAGTTTGAAGTAATAATTTCTCTATTTCAGGAACTTTTGTGGGGAGAATTAAATGTCAGGCAGGGAATATTAATGGGATCGTAGTAATCTTCGGAAGTGACCAACGGTCACAATGAAACCACGTGTAGCAATAAGTTGAAATACTTCCGTGTGCTTAAGTGAAGCTGAATTACTAGCGTGTGTACAATAAGTTGAAATATTTAAGAAATAGCGTGTGTACCATAAGTTGAAATATTTAAGAAATGGCGTGTGCAGGACTTGAAATTAGAGACGAGTACTTCCACGTGGTGAGTACTGTGTGAGTCTCAATCTGTGCATGAGACAAAGGATAAAGAGAAGTACTCGTCCATGGAATCAGTTGAGGACTCGTGTGTGTGATGAATATGTTCTTAATATTACTTTGCGAGATATGTTTCCGTGTGACGCTTGACTCAAACTATAGTACTCTGAGAGAGAAGCAAGGTGAGTCAGCCGTCTATCCAGCAACGCCACATGGCTTGCATTGCACAGGAAGACGTGCATATATCTCCAGAGTTCATAGTAGGAAAGTAGAATTACGAACTGGGGCAGTGTCGTGTGAAACTGGGATAAATACTAATTGAAGTGGGAAAGCTGAAAGTGATAGTGTTGTGACTATTTATTGTATTGTATTCCATGTTGTAGTGTGGTGTATGTCATGTAATTTGGGTATGTGTGGTTTGCATGGGAGAGTAGCAAGGTAGTTTCAAAAGATTAGTGGGTTATGCTTGTTCCTTCTGTGCCGCTCGATCTGGAGGAACGTTTCGTGATGATGATTGTGAGAGTCGAAGTGTGAGATATAATAAAAGATCCACCATCCTATCCAGAAAGTGCACTGTAGCGTTAAATAATTACGAGACCATAAGGTAGAGAATCACCAATGTAAAGCCATGCCCACTGGGCGGAATTTCTCATGTGTTATTGTTGTAGGTTATAGAATTTGTGTGTTTAGGTTATAGAATTTATCAGAATAAATAAGATAGTGAAAAGAAAAAGATTGGTGGACTTTTCCTTCGAATTGTATGTTGTCATGATGTCCCGAATTTATAATGTGTGCGCCATTCGTATTCAGTGCGGTGGCCACGTGTTGATAAAAGCCGTTAAATAAAAGACAAAAAGAAAATGTGGTATTGCCAGTGCGTAGTTAACAGTCAGGGTTCTGTAAATTACTGATAGTCAGAAGTGAGTTTCCGTTGCGTATTATTCATACAGGAGGATAATTTTTAACTTAATTGAGAGTACAAGAGTTCATATTACTCGATAAATAAGAATGAATCCACTCGCTTGGCAGACCACTCATCTTGCAGGCCTGACTGCTTGATGCCACAGTATGAGCAAGGCATGTGGGTGCCTCTCAAATTATTCGTGTGTTTATCAGTGTTAAAGATTTGTCAGTGTCTTAAAGTGAATTTATTATGGGTAAGATAGGACAACCTAAAGCATCCGTACCAGACCAACAAAATTCTGTTATCATGGAAAGTGAGGATCAAGTGCAAAACGTAAACGAATCCCAAGCCACCGCCTCGGATAACATAATTTCCGGAGCTGGGGGCGAGGATCTGTGGACAGTGAATGACGCTCCACAGCAGAATGGGAATCAACAACTCCACTGCCTGGGTAGGGGGGCCAATCGAGTGCTAGAATAAGCAGGGCACCAGTATGCTCACCGATTGCAGACCCTTATGCTGAATTTCTTCGTAGGCTCGAACAAAGAGACAGAGAAAGGGATGAAAAACTGGCTCAAATACTACCTGAGCAAGAGAAAAAATTAATCCAAAAGCTCAGTGAGCAAGAGCAGCGCAGTGAAGCGAAACTAGACAGTATCCAAAGCGAACTTGCCGAGATGCGGGACGCTTGCAAAGAAATACCCGATCTTGTGCAAAGCTTAGCCGGCGAGATGCAAAAATTACAAATATCGCAGGCTAGGCCTGAAGACAATGTCCAAATTTTAACCACCCGCGTGGATAATGTGGAGATAGATGCACGGAAAAGTATTTATACATATTTGGAAGTGCAAGCTCAAAAAGTTGAAAAAGAATTAAATGAATGTCTAGAAGTAAAGGATCGCGAGATATCTGCAAAGATTGAAAGCGACGTAAAAACAGCTGTAGAACAAGTGACTGCGGCCGCGAGTGTAAATATTGGCGCTAGCGCTGCCGCACTACACGCCGAATCAACACAGATCAAATCCCGTGTGACAGCGGAGTTGCCGAATTGGCAACAGGAGGTCGCGCGGAGACTGTCTGCGTTGGAAAGCAATGTGAACAGTGGCGGACAGATAATGAATCCGAATCCGCGTACTGATTACTATAATAACGCTGACGGTATGCAGGGTGCGAGTGCGCAACCGCAACCTAATGGGAATTACGGGCACGAACAAAATGCGATACCGTGCAGCGCACTTCGCGATGTAATGAATGCCACAGAAGGTAGCAATCAGATGTGCAAAAAGGAGGACAATGTGATAAAACACAGGACATTCCAACCCTTCAATGGCGAAAAGTGAAATGTCCACCCTGTGGTATTTATTAAGAGCTTCAGGAATGTGTTTTCCAGGACATGGACGGAAAGACAAAGAACACAGTTCGTGGTCTCCTTTATTCAAGGTGACGCGGCACTGTGGGCCACCGACGTGTCCGAAAAATGTCTAACGATGCAACAGTTTGAAGGTGCATTCTTGCAAAAATTCTGGTCCGATAGCGTCCAAGAAAGACTACGCAACGAGTTGTACAGTCCAGAAATGTACAATCCTAAGGTGGGAACGTTACGCAAATATTTTGAAAAGTATATAAACAAGACCAGGTACTGGGACGAGCCCATGTCCGATCGTGACATAATCAGATTAATAAAAATGAAGTTGCCCAGTGAAATTAAGATATTTCATCAATGTGCCGGAATACGATATAGAACAATTCATGGAAATAGTGGATTCTGTTGACTTATTGATCGAAGATATGAAAACCGAAAACAAGTGGAACCATGTAGGCTGTAATCAACAAAAAGCCGACTACTATGGCAGCCACAGTAACGGTAGCAACTTAGTACCAAATGGTAACGGGAATAGGCAAGAGCACCGGCGACAGAATCGAGGCACAAACAATGGTTCAAATGGCTCTGAGCACTATGGGACTTAACATCGATGGTCATCAGTCCCCTAGAACTTAGAACTACTTAAACCTAACTAGTCTAAGGACATCACAAACAATGGCAATGGTTATAACGGCAACGGCTATATTCGTCAAAATCGGAAGAGACATCATGATGGACGCATGACTAATGGATATAATGGTAACGGCAATCCGCAGTGGCGGAGCAACCGAAACCAGTGGCGTGGTTGTAATGAACCGACACCACAGTGGCAACAAAACACAGCGCCACAATGGAACGCCAACCCAGGTCCATCACAGAACATGTGAGGAAGTTACAAGCGACCACCGCAAAACCAGAGCCATACACAGTATCAAAATACACCATCGGGGAGGCAGGGCGGCCAACCCAACAGTAGCAACAACAACAACCAGAACCACAATGTGAGGTTAGTGGAAGTGACAGACAACTGTCAACCCACTAATGCTCATCCGTTAAACTAAAGACAGCCACAATACGCTCTCCGTTGTTGGCTGCGGGATGGTGTAGTGAGGGCACATTCACGGATGACTGCCATAAACTTTGTATGCTGAGATACAATGAGGGAATAAAAACAGAAAAGGAACTTGTAGACATACCGCAAAACGTAACCGGACAGAAGTGGTTGTACAGGCTATATTGCAAGCAGATATGTACGGAGCACCAATACAGATAATAGTGATACCGGTGCGTCAACCAATGTCATGAGTGCAAATTTTTACAAGTACTTGAGTCAAAATAATAGAAAACCAGTATTGCGAGTGAAGAATTGTCGTGTAACAGGTGCAAGTCGAGTTTACGGTAGGAAATGAAGCAATGAAAAGCTCGTTCCTAGTAGTTAATTTTTTAGTCTTCTTCACTTCTTCTCTTGTCTTGGTTGCGGGTAGACTGACATCTTGCGAGTGCTGGCAATGTAAGCATATTTGTACTAATGAAGCAGATAATATATTGATTTAATATCATTGTACACTTTTAATTTGTAAGAGGTGATCCCGATTTCATGTCCGCCTTCCTTGAATTAACCTGCATTCAAGTAATTTGCAGTTCAACAATCGCAGCGGCCGATGCAGCCAACGGCGCCACTACGTGGCGATATTAACTTATAAAAAATGGGCGGAAGTGAAAAACACGCCCGCTATTAACACAATATTCATTTTTCTCCACAGCCGCACGAAGTTGCAGAAAATACGTAGCTTTAAGACTCTTATTTTCACTACCATAGCCGAGAGCCAGAGCCAGGACTCCGACTACAATGCAATGGTTAACGGAGGTAAGAAAAAATACTCTCGCGCGTGTGTGGGCCGCAATTGTAATTAATAACTAAAGATTTTTTGCTTTAAAGTGAACTGACTAGCCGAGGAAATTAATATGAAAAGTTTATTCCATTGTTCAACTTATATGCTCATGTTTTAAGATTCAGCGAGTCTAGCATTCATTAACGTAACAAATAATTTAAGAATAATATTGTAAAAAAGGAGACTTCACAAAAGCATTTAATCGTAAATCAAAATTGAATGAAATATCATTTTTATTAAGGCCCACCACGTAAGTCGGCAACAATCAAAATAAAAAAAATAATAGTACTAATAAATTAAATTATGATGGCCGACGGATGCGAGAGGGGCCACAGGTTTTACTCAACGTACTATTTGGGCGAGGTGACAGTTGTGTTCGTTGGTTGGTTGGCGATTCTTCTACCTTGGTGGCAGTCATTCCTTCTTGTTCCGGGCGCTCTGAGCGCAATATTCTCCGGCCGATTCCGGCTTTGGCCTAATTTTACATCTTTGCATTGGTTTGTTGGACGTCAGGTAGCCTCACCAAGATCATAATTAGTCGCTCGTTAGGCTGCCACTAGTCCGAGTTACCAACTTGTGATCTGAAAGCAAGTCCTGGCTGCCTTTCTGTTTGCTCGCGAAAGTGTTTCTGGTGTGAGCTACTCAGAAGTCGATTCCTGGAGCACCGTCTGTCACTGGCTCTTGTGTTTTATTTTGTTATTGTACTATTAAGTTACCATCATTTGTCTCACCTGTTTGGTGGTCTGCTTTTTTTTTTTAACTTTTGCTATGCTGTTCGCCGTTTGACAGTACATTTGTTAAATTTTTTTTATAATTGCCATTTCGGGCGTTAAGGGCCTTCAGCCGTGATTGTGGTTACTTACCTTAAAATTCCGATTGCGGCCACATTGGGTTGTCTTCGAAATTATTGGCTGTCTGTATTTTATGTATTTGTTAATTTTTAAATAATTGCCATTTTCGCGTTAAAGGCATTCAGCCGTGATTGTGGTTACTTGCCTTGAAATTCTGATTGCGACCACATTGGGTTACTTTCAAAAATTATTGGCTGACTGTATTTTATGTATTTGTTAAACTTTAAATAATTGCCATTTTTTGCGTTAAAGGCCTTCAGCCGTGATTGTGGTTACGTACCTTAAAAGTCTGATTGTGACCTCATTGGCTTATTTTCAAAAGTTATTTATTAAAATAAATGAGTGAAATTTTAAAGCAAACGAATAGTAATTAATTCGGGCCCCATCCACAATCATAACCCAATCCTGCCTTCCTTAATTACCAGGTTTCAAATGGTTCAAATGACTCTGAGAACTATGGGACTTAACTTCTGAGGCCATCAGTCCCCTAGAACGTAGAACTACTTAAACCTAACTAACCTAAGGACATCACACACATCCATGCCCGAAGCAGGATCCTAACCTGCGGTCGTAGCGGTCGAGCGGTTCGAGACTGTAGCGCCTAGAACCGGTCTGCCACCTCGGCCGGCTACCTGGTTTCATTGAGGACTGGTCACCTCACCAAATTATACCTATACCTTTCTCAAATTAGGTACACAACCCACCTCCATTAAATTCTCTTTCATTTGCACAACAGGAATTGAAATGTCCAACAGGTGTCGGAAACAAAGTGCAAACATTCCTGGAAGCTCGTCATTGGACTTTGTTTCAACAACGTGTACGCCCTCCGTGATCGTTTATCACTGCCTCTACATCTACAAAATGGTTCAAATGGCTCTGAGCACTATGCGACTTAACTTCTGAGGTCATCAGTCGCCTAGAACTTAGAACTAATTAAACCCAACTAACCTAAGGACATCACACACATGCATGCCCGAGGCAGGATTCGAACCTGCGACCGTAGCGGTAGCCCGGTTCCAGACTGTAGCGCCTAGAACCGCAAGGCCACTCCGGCCGGCTACATCTAAGTGGCATGTACCATATAAGTACACAGATGTCTGCCTTCTTCAGTGAGAGCCATTGAGAGTTCTTGGAGAGCCTGTGGTGGAACAGGACGACTACAAAAACGTCTGTCGGGTATGTTCCACACATACTCGACAGGGTTTTGGCGTGAACTCAGCTCTGGCCGTTCTATTACTTCGATGTTCGAGCTACGCATGACATCCGAGGTGACGCCTACTGTTGTGACTTGGCAAGACAGACAAGTCACTATGAGGTGAAGCCGAAAGGCACGCGCTTAAGCTCACGCAAACGGGCGTGAGGTCTGGAACAGGACAATGTAATTAATATAGCCAATAAGGTACGTTGCTGCTGGAATACTTAACTTTAATCCATACTTGGTGTACATCGCTCTTGTTGATACATTAATAACAATCTCAATATAAACTGGTAATGGCGCCTTGCTAGGTCGTAGCAAATGACGTAGCTGAAGGCTATGCTAACTATCGTCTCGGCAAATGAGAGCGTATTTGTCAGTGAACCATCGCTAGCAAAGTCGGCTGTACAACTGGGGCGAGTGCTACGAAGTCTCTCTAGACCTGCAGTGTGGCGGCGCTCGGTCTGCTATCACTGACAGTGGCGACACGCGGGTCCGACGTATACTAGCGGACCGCGGCCGATTTAAAGGCTACCACCTAGCAAGTGTGGTGTCTGGCGGTGACACCACACCTACCACATTTGCCCTGGCATTATCGAGCATGAGAAGGAATTCAGGGCCACCACCGTATGCGGCAGCCACCAACTAGTACAACAGCATCTGTTCGATATACTAGCAAGACGGTAAGGCGACAATGGGCAACGACAAGATCCGTACAACCGCTAACACTGATGGTTAGCATCAAAGATCCTTGGCCCAACCCGTCCATTTCCTGGACGACATTTGGCGCGTACCGTTCGTTCCCCACGGCGTCTCCACACACAAACACTACCATCACCTTACGTCAGAGGAAATCTGGACTCGCCTGTGAACAACACGTTTCGCCAGTGACGAAGTTGCCAGTTGAAATGGGAACGGCAACAATTGAAGGCGAGCTGCGAGCAGTCCCAGATCTGCGGTGTTTCCGAAGAGGGGGCAAAAACTTGATAGTGGCGCCCCCCCCCTCCCCGACAGTTTGAGGTAAGACGTCGGAATTTTTTTTTAAAATTGGTTTTTCAAAAATATGTTTATTTTATGGCGCACATTTTTCTGAACAGTCTGATATATAAAACATCTATGTTCGAGGAAATGTGAGACATATTACTTGGTCTGAAGTGTACCAAAGTGTAGTACCACTTCACACAGCATTCTTCTGTCGCACCGTCACTACATTTCGCCCTGTGGATTTCAAACGTGTATATTTTCTAATGGAAGGCATCAAATCAATATTCAGAACAGTGGAAATTTAAATGTCCTGTGTTGCCTTTCCTGCTTTCAGTCGGCCGGTCTGACATCCTACCTCTCCCCTTAAAAAATACTCACAATTAATACTGGGTGGAATTATTTGTGACCGGGAGCATAAGAACTGTTCAGAAAATTTGCACTCTTTATTGTCTTTTAGCTAATAACTTCCTCTTCTGTTTCATATGAAATTAATTATAGGAGACATGAAAGCAGTAAAGACGAGAGGCGGGCGAGACAGTACACATTTCTTCAATCCTTAGGCCCTAGCATTTTTTTCTCTGTACTCTTGCTACAGCTTCACACGGCGTGAAGGAAATCGAATGTAAGTCTTAGCTGTTACAGATTTCAATTCCTAGAAGTCGTCCAATTCTGCCATTACAATTTGCAAAACCATTTCAGAGTTAAATCACAAGGCTGCTGAAATGGGATGCGGTGATATTATTGGAGTATTTGACCTTTTACCTGTATCTGCTCAAATGGGATGCGATGTTGTTATTGGATTACCGGGCCTTTTGTCTTTTTCAGAATGAAACAGCAAACATGAGGTCATATTATAAAAAATGTTTTATTCCAGAATTAATCTTGCCTTCTGCAGTGGAGTGCGCGCTGTACAAAATGTGTTTGTCAGTTTTGAGTGGGTGGCGAGCCACGCTTGAATAGCGAGGTCTGTACGTACGCTAAACGAGTACTGTCAGATCAGGATTAAAAGAGAGGCAGCATGTTTTAAAGATGAACATCGCTTTTTTAAAATAGAGATTTTGATTTTCTACAAGAGGGAACCTCGCATGTTATAAAAGAAAGGTTTGATTCAGAATAGTAGCTTCGTTCGTGTTAAAAGATGAATCTGGCTTGTTTTAGAAAAAGTGTCTCTCTTTGATTTAAATGAATTAGAACGGTTCACGTTAGGGGAGAAACATTTTTGTTCATTTCGAAGTGAAATTTTTTTGTTTTACAAGAGGAGTACTGTACTCGTAACGGCGAAGCCTTAGTTGTTACGGAAGAGAAATCTTACTTGTGGTTGAAGATGTGTCTCGTTCGCGTTGGGAAAGATGCGCCGATCTAAAACAGTAGAAGAAAAACACGTTTTTTTCAGAAGAAGAGCAATTTTTGATTTAGAATAGGAGCAACGTTGATTTCTCAACAGGAGTCTTGTGTGCTTTTAGAAGAGGAATTTTGGTTGTTACGAAAGAAGATACCTGCTTATTTCAGAAAATGAGTTTTATTTACTTTGGAAGACGAGTACCGTTTGTTTAGGAAGAGATATCAGATATATGTTCCGAAAAGGCGTTGTCATATTACGTCGAGGAGGAATGTTGTTGTTGTTGTTGTGGTCTTCAGTCCTGAGACTGGTTTGATGCAGCTCTCCATGCTACTCTATCCTGTGCAAGCTTCTTCATCTCCCAGTACCTACTGCTACCTACATCCTTCTCAGTCTGCTTAGTGTATTGATCTCTTGGTCTCCCTCTACGATTTTTACCCTCCACGCTGCCCTCCAATGCTAAATTTGTGATCCCTTGATGCCTCAAAACATGTCCTACCAACCGATCCCTTCTTCTAGGCAAGCTGTGCCACAAACTTCTCTTCTCCCCAATCCTATTCAATACCTCCTGATTAGTTACGTGATCTACCCACCTTATCTTCAGCATTCTTCTGTAGCACCACATTTCGAAAGCTTCTATTTTCTTCTTGTCCAAACTGGTTATCGTCCATGTTTCACATCCATACATGGCTACACTCCATACAAATACTTTCAGAAACGACTTCCTGACACTTAAATCTATACTCGATGTTAGCAAATTTCTCTTCTTCAGAAACACTTTCCTTGCCATTGCCAGTCTACATTTTATATCCTCTCTACTTCGACCATCATCAGTTATTTTGCTCCCCAAATAGCAAAACTCCGTTACTACTTTAAGTGTCTCATTTCCTAATCTAATCCCCTCAGCATCACCCGATTTAATTTGACTACATTCCATTATCCTCGTTTTGCTTTTGTTGATGTTAATCTTATATCCTCCTTTCAAGACACTGTCCATTCCGTTCAACTGCTCTTCCAAGTCCTTTGCTGTCTCTGACAGAATTACAATGTCATCGGCGAACCTCGAAGTTTTTACTTCTTCTCCATGAATTTTAATACCTACTCCGAATTTTTCTTTTGTTTCCTTTACTGCGTGCTCAATATACAGATTGAATAACATCGGGGAGAGGCTACAACCCTGTCTCACTCCTTTCCCAACCACTGCTTCCCTTTCATGCCCCTCGACTCTTATAACTGCCATCTGGTTTCTGTACAAATTGTAAATAGCCTTTCGCTCCCTGTATTTTACCGCTGCCACCTTCAGAATTTGAAAGAGAGTGTTCCAGTTAACGTTGTCAAAAGCTTTTTCTAAGTCTACAAATGCTAGAAACGTAGGTTTGCCTTTTCTTAATCGTTCTTCTAAGATAAGTCGTAAGGTTAGTATTGCCTCACGTGTTCCAACATTTCTACGGAATCCAAACTGATCTTCCCCGAGGTCCGCTTCTACCAGTTTTTTCCATTCGTCTGTAAAGAATTCGCGTTAGTATTTTGCAGCTGTGACTTATTAAACTGATAGTTCGGTAATTTTCACATCTGTCAACACCTGCTTTCTTTGGGATTGGAATTATTATATTCTTCTTGAAGTCTGTGGGTATTTGCCTGTCTCATACATCTTGCTCACCAGATGGTAGAGTTTTGTCATGACTGGCTCTCCCAAGGCCATCAGTAGTTCTAATGGAATGTTGTCTATTCCCGGGGCCTTGTTTCGACTCAGGTCTTTCAGTGCTCTGTCAAACTCTTCACGCAGTATCTTATCTCCCATTTCATCTTCATTTACATCCTCTTCCATTTCCATAATATTGTCCTCAAGTACATCGCCCTTGTATAAACCCTCTACATACTCCTTCCACCTTTCTGCTTTCCCTTCTTTGCTTAGAACTGGGTTGCCATCTGAGCTCTTGATATTCATACAAGTGGTTCTCTTCTCTCCAAAGGTCTCTTTAATTTTCCTGTAGGCAGTATCTATCTTACCCCTAGTGAGACGAGCCCCTACATCCTTACATTTGTCCTCTAGCCATGCCTGCTTAGCCATTTTGCACTTCCTGTCGATCTCATTTTTGAGACGTTTGTATTCCTTTTTGCATGCTTCTTTTACTGCATTTTTGTATTTTCTCCTTTCATCAATTAAATTCAATATTTCTTCTGTTACCCAAGGATTTCTATTAGCCCTCGTCTTTTTACCTACTTGATCCTCTGCTGCCTTCACTACTTCATCCCTCAGAGCTCCCCATTCTTCTTCTACTGTATTTCTTTCACCCATTCCTGTCAATTGTTCTCTTATGCTCTCCCTGAAACTCTGTACAACCTCTGGTTCTTTCAGTTTATCTAGGTCCCATCTCCTTAAATTCCCACCTTTTTGCAGTTTCTTCAGTTTCAATCTGCAGTTCATAACCAATAGATTGTGGTCAGAGTCCACATCTGTACCTGGAAATGTCTTACAATTTAAAACCTGGTTCCTAAATCTCTGTCTTACCATTATATAATCTATCTGATACCTTTTAGTATCTCCAGGATTCTTCCAGGTATACAACCTTCTTTTATGATTCTTGAACCAAGTGTTAGCTATGATTAAGTTATGCTCTGTGCAAAATTCTACAAGGCGGCTTCCTCTTTCATTTCTTCCCCCCAATACATATTCACCTACTATGTTCCCTTCTCTCCCTTTTCCCACTGACGAATTCCAGTCACCCATGACTATTAAATTTTCGTCTCCCTTCACTACCTGAATAATTTCTTTTATCTCGTCATACATTTCATCAATTTCTTCATCATCTGCAGAGCTAGTTGGCATATAAACTTGTACTACTGTAGTAGGCATGGGCTTTGTGTCTATCTTGGCCACAATAATGCGTTCACTATATTGTTTGTAGTAGCTAACACGCACTCCTATTTGTTTATTCATTATTAGACCTACTCCTGCATTACCCCTATTTGATTTTGTATTTATAACCCTGTAATCACCTGACCAAAAGTCTTGTTCCGCCTGCCACCGAACTTCACTAATTCCCACTATATCTAACTTTAACCTATCCATTTCCCTTTTTAAATTTTCTAACCTACCTGCCCGATTAAGGGATCTGACATTCCACGCTCCGATCCGTAGAATGCCAGTTTTCTTTCTCCTGATAACGACGTCCTCTTGAGTAGTCCCCGCCCGGAGATCCGAATGGGGGACTATTTTACCTCCGGAATATTTTACCCAAGAGGACGCCATCATCATTTAATCATACAGTAAAGCTGCATGTCCTCGGGAAAAATTACGGCTGTAGTTTCTCCTTGCTTTCAGCCGTTCGCAGTACCAGCACAGCAAGGCCGTTTTGGTTAATGTTACAAGGCCAGATCAGTCAATCATCCAGACTGTTGCCCCTGCAACTACTGAAAAGGCTGCTGCCCCTCTTCAGGAACCACATGTTTGTCTGGCCTCTCAACAGATACCCCTCCGTTGTGGTTGTACCTACGGTACGGCCATGTGTATCGCTGAGGCACGCAAGCCTCCCCACCAACGGCAAGGTTCATGGTTCATGGGGGGAGGAGGAATATAATACACTTTATACCTCAACAAAACGTAGAAGATGAATTTAGCGCGAAAAGAAGGTATTTTTGGAGAGACAAACAATGGGCTGCAAAAGGAGATTGGATTCTCCAAAACATTAAGGAAGCCAAGCCAATACAAAGCGAAGATACGAAACGAAAATTTTAAATAATCGATATTTTCATTCGCTTATAAGCAGATCAACGGTAGTGCATTTGCCCACGAAAGGCAAATGTTCCGTATTGGAGTCCCCTTACTCACACGCGATTTTAATCTCCCAGCAATTTAAAAAAAAAAGTTTCTGTCGCATAATATTATGCATCCTATTCATATTCGTGTGTGTTTGTGTTTGTGTTTGTTATGTGTTCTGTTAAGAAGTGTTGCATTTAATTAGGTTCTTATTTTCATTAATATAGACACACATAGTTGTACAACTGTTAAGAGTGATGCGGATGTTCGACTGCAGTAATAACTGCAAGCATGAGACTACTAGTGATAAAATGACACCACCACCTGCAGTTACTGCTGCTGTCAAACATTAGCATCATTGTTTCTAGCTGAGCAAGTATGTATACCTATAATAAAAATAAATTCCTAATTAATTGCAACACTTACTAATTTATGCATTGACACACACACACACACACACACACACACACACACACACACACACATAGCATAGGTGCAACTAACTCTGATGCATAGGGTGACCAGATGCAATTGTTTAAAAAGGAGGACAAACAGCTTCAGAAAGGAGGACAAAGGAAGAAAAAAAGAGGACACATCAGACGGGTCAACTGCAGATGAGGATACCGCCCTTCGGCTCAGGACAAGTCACGTGACTGCCGGGAATTCCCGGTAAAACTAGTAGTTAATTGTTACTGAGCGTCAGGTGGTGGTTAAATGAGCAATTTAAAAAATTTAAAAACATTCATTGTGGTGACAGAGTGGCGTCAATTGTTTTGTTATGTCAACAACATGGAATTGTTTAGAAAGCGAAAAACGTAGGACCCTTTACCTCTCTTCATTCGACGCATCGCTACCAATATCTACAATTCAAGCAGCAGCTGATGACATGTAAACTGCACTTTAACCTTCCGAATACAAATAAATTGAATGACTATGAAACAATGAAATAAATCCATGACAGTTAATCTGTCGAGTTATTTCTTACCTTTATTGGCCACTGAGACGTACGAAGCAGCGCCACATATCTTACATTCCGCTTCAAATTCATTTCTCCCTTTTTTAAAGCCGGATATTTGCAGGAAAGGACACCAGAAAATGTACACTTTCGTTTAGGCATAGCTAAATATTTTACGTAACTCACTCGGTTAAAAATTACACTCGCAAATCACACGTGCACTACAGGAAGCCAAGCCAGTACAAAGCGAAGATACGAAACGAAAATTTTAAATAATCGATATTTGCATTCGCTTATAAGCAGATCAACGATAACATCGACGATCCTGGTGCCACCAACTAACACCGCCTTCGTGCGTGTTTATCACGAAGGCTGTGCCAATAGTTAAAGTATTTAAGAAAAGAGCAATAGAGCGGGACGAATTGTAAATTTAACTGTATTACGCTCAACTTTGCGAAAAGAGCCAGACACTGTAAAAATCCGCCCGGACCCCGGACAAAGAGCTAAAAAGGAGGACACGTCCGGATTAATCCGGGCGTCTGGTCACCCTACTGATACATAAATAGTATGTACCTGACACGTAAATATATAGTGTCAATATATGAGCTATCATAAACAGTTCAAGCTGATCCATATGAATTTTGATATGATGCACCAATTTCTCTCATTTCAAAATGTAAAAGGAAAAGCATGTATGGTACTTATTGAGATGAATACATTATGCACTGACTGCTTTCACCCCTACTCCTGCAATCCAGACATAGCACTGGTGTTCCCGCGTTGGGGCAGCAAGCCTCCACCTTGCGTATCCTGAGAGGAAGCCAATCAGTGACTCCAAATCTCTCTTGTCTGAAAAAATAAGATTTTAGACTAAGAGAGGCATCATTCTCACGGCAAGCACGGCCATGTTTTGGCAAAAAACGTCTACCGAGATGGGAGCATAATCCCTCACTTACAAAGATATCTAATCTTTTTGGGCCATCCATTTCCAGTTTCTTAAAGAAGGCTGTTAAGCTTCCCAGACAGTCGTGACCCTGAAATATATGTTTTTGCCAATTGCTAGAAGACCCTGGCGACTTCCCGGCATCATAGGGGTTACAATCTTGCCTCCGCTAAACGCGCACACAATCCACTTGTCCACATCGTCCCAACTTTTAACATGAGAATACATAGAGTTTTATGACCTTCCCACCATTTGCATAAAAGCTCAGCTTACAGCAGTCTCTCTTAAACAGATTCTTCCAACCACTTTCCACCAACTGGCCACTTCTGCGATAGAATGCCACCTGGCCCAGCAGAAATGCTCTTGTAAACCGGCACCTTTCTGTCCAACCTTGAGTGGAAGAGGATGGCTGCTTCAGCCAGATATCCCCCTGCAGGTACTACCCACTGAGCGCTGCTTCCCAGAATCACTCACACAGCCAAGTGGCTGCAATCAACATCTATGACCCCCAGTTGATCTCTCTCTCTGTTCTGCTTTGTCTCCACTATAATCCTCGGCTGCAAGTTCTCTACAAGTTACACATGCAGTTATGAGAATATTCTGCCGACAATTTCCCATGCAAAAAAGTCATAAACCACACACTTGGGAACATTGAGATCATGACCCAAAATATGAATATTAATCTGACTGACAATATTGTTAAAGTGAGAAAGTGACCTACCACCTCTCAATGAAAGCAAGCCTGTGGAAAAATGAGTAAATGGTCATAGGATTTTTCAACATAGGAAAAGCATTCAATGATGTAAAATAGTGCAAGATATTAAAAATTCCGAGAAAAATAGGAATAAGCTTATATACAGTACGCACAAAAACCCAGACAGAACAGTAAGACTGTAAGACCCAGAACGGAGTGCTGAGATTAAAAAGGATCCAAGGCAGGGGTGAATTTTTCGCCCCTACTGTTCAGTCTATAATTATACTGAAGAACCAATGACAAAGGTAAAAGTAACATTCAAGGGTTGGACTCAGTTTCAGTGTGAAAGGATATCAATGATAAGATACCCTGATATTATTGCTATCATCAGTAAAAGTGAAGTAGAATTACAGGATCTGTTGAACAGAATGAACTGTCTAATGAATACAAAATATGAACTGAATATAAACTAGAAGAAGACAACAGTAATTAGAAGTAGCAGAAATGAGAACATCAAGAAACTGAATATCAAAATTGGTGATCACAAAGTAGTCGAAGCTAAGGAATTTTACTACATTGGATCCATGGTGGATGAAACAAGGAGGACATAGAAAGCAGACTAGCATAGGCAAACACAGAGGGCATTCCTGGGGAAGAGAAGTCTACTGGTATCGAATATAGGGCTTAATTTGAGGATTAAATTTCCAAAAATGTTGGTTTGGTGTATAGCATTGTATGGTAGTGCATCACAAACAGTGGGAAAACCGGAACACAAGAGAATCGAAGGATTTGAGATGTGGTGCTACAGAAGGACATTCAAAATCAGATGGACTTACAAGATAAGGAATGAGGAAGTTATCCACAGGATAAGCGAAGAAAGAAATATGTCGTTAACACAAGCAGAAGAGACAAGATGATATGACATATCATAAGAATTGAGGGAATAACCTCCATTGTACTAGAGGATGCTGTAGAGGTTAATAACTGTCGGAGAAGACAGATATTGGATTACATCCCCCAAATAATTGAGGACATAGAGTGCATGTTTTACTCTGAGACAGAGGTTGTTGCAGGAGAGGAATTCGTGGTGGGCCGCATCAAACCGGGATGATGAATAAAAAAGTTATTTTACTCACTGAGATACGGGGTCTGCACATCTTTTATAAAATCACATTTAAATGACAGGTTGGGACTGGAACGTAGAACAATTTTGTAAATAAATATTATTCTTTATTAGATATATTTGCACGCACTATTATTCACAACAGCCAAAGTAACGTAATTTCTTTCTCATTCTCTATAGCATGTTCACTGCTGCACTTCCCAAACAATTGTCTCTTATATCCTTTCAATTCACATTATATCACATTCATATGCACGGTAGCTACAAAAAATTTAGATGGTCCGTCTGTAAATTCTGCTTGTGTAGATTTCACTTATGGGTGTGATAGTAACTGGGTTTTGGACTTGTGGGGACATGAATTTATATGCTGCTCTAAGTTTATCACATGTTCTCTATCCATATACAGATAGCATACAAAGTTGTAGAATATAGCTCTGACTCGTGGTAGCCAGAGTCTGAGCCTGTCCATTGCAAACCACAATGCATCATGTGGACCACACTCGGATGACATAAATAAGCAAAGGAGTGTCCAGATTTTATTCTGAATGTTGTATGCCCACGCTTTTCGTTAACAGGCACCTTAATAACAAAGAGGCAGATGTAGATAGAAATATGAGTTGGGTCATACGCAGTCATGAGCTGAGAATCGATGGGCTGTGTAGTAACAAAATGATCTGAGTGTATGTAGAGACATGTGGATAAGTAGCATTGACTGAAGACTAAGGAAGTTAAAACTGTCAGTACATCCAACACTTCAGCTGTAGCTGCCAGAAATAATGATGATGATAATAATAACAGTAACTATAATAACAATAACAATTAATGGCAGTAATAATAATAGTATAATGATGATGATATTGGCATTTACAAGTGTACAAAACTGATGTTTTATGGTATTGTGAAGCACTGGGAAATGTTGATCTGGTTGGAAAGAAAATAGTGAAGGGGTGAGGAGTGGGTACAGGGACGAAGTTAGACATTGTTGTTGCTTCGGTAGATACACCACTACCTGTCTTTTGAAACTGGAGATTTTATTCAGTCCTCTTATACTGTGCGTGATGTTATTCTAGAGTCAGGTTCGTTCTACGGAAAAGGGGTTCGAGGAATTGGCTGAATGATGGAGTGGGACAGAAATGATATTGTTCTAATAGGAACAGGTGTTCCTGGCATAGACAAGATCGTCAAGGAAGAGGAGAGCTGTGAGGGAACCTGTACGTAGATAAGACTATACAGAAGAGAGTGTGTAGAAATCTCTGCACTTGTGTCCACGCAGACAGAATAGCTGTACATATGATGGTGAAGTATCGTCCAAGAGTCGAACGGCACAGATGTAAACTGTGATCGAAAGTATGTGAACAACCCAAAAACGTACGTTTTTCGTATTAGGTGTTTTGTGCTGTCACCTACTCCATATCAGCGACCTCAGTAGCCATAAGACATCGTGAGAGAGCAAAAACGGGGCGCCCCGGGGAATTCACGGACTTCGAACGTGATCAGGGGATTGGTTGTCACTTGTGTCACGCGTCTGTACGTGAGATTTCCACACTCTTAAACATCCGTAGGTCCACTGTTTCATAGTGAAGTGGAAACGTGTAGGGACACGTACAGCACGAAAGCGTACAGGTCGACCTCGTCTGTTGACTAACAGAGACCACCGGCAGTTGAAGAGGGTCATAATGCGTAATAGGAATTCGAAACTGCATCAGGATTCACTGCAAATACTATGACAGTTAGGCGGGAGGTGAGAAAACTTGGATTCTATGGTCGAGCGGCTGCTCATAAGCCACGCCGGTAAATGTCAAACGACGCCTCGCTAGGTGTAAGGAGCGTAAACATTGGACTATTGAATAGTGGATAAACGCTGTGTGGGGTGACGAATCACAGTACACAATGTGACGATTCGATGACAGGGTGTGGGTATGGCGAATGTCCGGTGAACGTCATCTGCCACCGTGTGAAGTGCCAACAGTAAAGATCTGAGGCGATGGTGTTTTGGTGTGGTCGTGTTTTTCATGGAGGGGCTCGCAACCCGTGTTGTTTTGCGTGGTGCTATCACATCACAGGCCTACATTGATTTTTTAAGCACCTTCTTGCTTCCCACTGTTGAAGAGCAATTCGGGAATAGCGACTGCATCGTTCGACACGATCGAGCACCTGTTCATAATGCACGGCCTGTGGCGGAGTGGTTACACGACAATAACATCCCTGTGATGAACTGGCCTGCACAGAGTCCTGACCTGAATGCTACAGAACACCTTTGGGATGTTTTGGAACGCCCACTTTGTGACAGATCTCACCGACCGACATCGATACCTCTCCTCAGTGCAGCACTACGTGAAGAATGGGCTGCCATTCCCCAAGAAACCTTCCAGCACCTGATTGAACGTATGCCTGCGAAAGTGGAAGCTGTCATCAAGGCTAAGAGTAGGCCAACATCGTATTGAATTCCACCATTAAAGATGGAGGGGGGGCGGGGGGTCCACGACCTTGTAAGTCTTTTTCGGCCAGGTGTCCAGATACCTTTTATCACATATTGGATGAAACACAGGTGTTTATAACCAGTTCCAAGCGTCGTGAGCTTTCCTTGCAGGATATAATCGCTGTAATTAATAACTGGAAGTATAAATGTTTGAATTAGTTTCTGTTTTTGGTCAAAAAGGAACAGATTTTTACGTTTTTTGTAGTCCATGTGAGATGGTAATGTCTGCTTTCACATGGCAGTTGTGTACTCAGTCCAATTAAGATTTTCATCTATTATTAGTCCTACACTCTTTGCCGAGTGGGAGTAGTTCGTATTTGTCCCACATAGGATTAAAGATTGTAGGGATGCCCAATATTTTGGGCTAACGAACCTATAATGACTAACCAGTACCTCTTGGGCTTAGATCAGGTTGAGCTTTAACCCTATGTGCGCATTTTCATAGTGCACACAGATCAGTATCAATATTCCCATTACCCATGTTGGTTTTGCAGTTAGATAGAAGTGCAGGTCATCATCATACATGTGGTATTTGCAGCAGGAGGAAACTGATTTCACATGACTGACATACAATGAAGAGAGTGTAGGAGCTAATATCGTAACGTGGGGGAGGGTGGGGGCGATTAGTACTAGTTGTCTTCACTGCGACTTTATGTTTCCCGGCGTGTTGCGCTGCTGACAAGACGTCAGGTACGAGCGAAACCGTTGCACTGCAACTGCACTTGATAAGAAATTAAGGCTGCTAAGATTTTGATGAAGTCTAAGAAGGACACGATTGTCGTCTCTTCTCCATCCATGGCTAGCTGTAGGGCATCTGTTACCTATTAAAGGAGATGTACAGCAATATTTACGAAAATCTAGTGGTTTGCTTCTAGATAAGTAGCTGGTTACCTGGCTGTCCACTACATATTCTAAGGCCTTGGGCAGAGCAGGAAGAATACAAATAAACAATAATCAGAGAATAGTGTTCCAACTTCTTTTTAACTACTGGCATAACTAGACCCGTTCCCAGGTCCCAGTGGGCAGTGTTAATAAGATTTATGATTTGGACAGTGATGTCATCGTGTCCAGTAGATACTGACCTGAATGAGAGTTCACTCTAGAGCGAAGTGTGCCCTGATATGAAACTTCCTGGCAGATTAAAACTGTGTGCCGGACCAAGACTCGACCTCTGGGCCTTCGCCAGTAGGGCATTTGCCCACGAAAGGCAACAGTCCCGAGTTTGAGTCTTGGCTAGAGTTTCACATCAGTGCACACTCCACTGCAGAGTGGAAATCTCATGCTGGAAACATCCCCAAGGCTTCTTCCAGAAGTGCTAGTTCCTCCAATATTTATTATGTGCTTTACCATATCTTTTGATACTTTGAGATATTCCGCCTCAGATTCCTTTCTCAAGGAACAAAATCGTATCATAATTGGGTAATAAATCTAATTCAACTTTGTCATTTTTAACATAGAATCCAAAGCTAATCCTGAGACAGGAAAATACCAAGATGGATCAAGTTTATAAGATTTTATACACGTATCTCTAAAATTTTCGAAAATATTTGCTAAAAAAACATCTCATTTATTATATAATTCTGTATATTAATCTAAATTTTTAATATTAATTTTCTTCAAACTTGTTTTGCACAGTAATAATCTTGAACAAAAATATCAGATTTATTAAGTCTTGAACTAAAATATCCTTTTTTCTGTAATTTTGTTTCTTAAATGTAGTAGTTCACCTGCAAAATATTTTAATATTTCTTTAAATTGTTGTTTTGTTAGTTTTCTAAATGTTCATCCTGTTATTTCTCTAAACTGATTTTCTGTAATTTTTGTAAATAGTTCCTTTGGAAAACACCTTTGTCAGTAATTGATTCTAGTTCTTCATCTTTAATATCTTTTGCTGTTTCTCCAAGCAATTCTTTTACTACTTTTCTAAATTGATCTTTTGTAAGATTAAAACATAATTTATCAATACTTGAAGCTATAAACTTAAATGTGTCTAAAATATTAATGTTATTCCATCTTTATTAAAAGAAATATATTTTAGTTCATATTTGGAACTGCATCAGCTTATATATTATCAACTGCAAATTCTTTAATAAACTGATGAGCATCATAATTTGTTAAATTATGAATATAAACTGGAATAAATTAGGATTTTGAGAATTAAGTTTGCAATCTTCATATTCTGCTTCCCAACAATGTCCTTCTAAATGACAATTACATCTTACCTTGTTTCTTACAAATTCAAATTTTTTTCACAAGTATGTCAGGCTTATGATTTTTTAAATTAATTACATCTCCTTAAGTAAACTTCATTGCAACATTTCAACTATATATTATGGCATTTTCTCTTGCTTCTTCTTTCAATATTTAAATGATATTTTGTGCTGCATCTTTACCTGCATAAGTAACTGTCTTTCTCTAATCACCATGAGAATATTTAACATAGTAACTGAATCAAATTAGTAAATGTTTTTGATATTTATTAATACATGATTTTTCAGGTTTTGCTTGACATGTTCGAATATTTTTAGTAAATATTCGAAATCTGCATAAATTGCAAAAGGAACCAATAAAGAACAATTACAATTTTTAAATGCAGTTTCTTAACCTTTGAAAGGCATGTCTATTTTTACTTCTTCATGTTCTCTACAATCGTTTTCATTACTGTAGAATTTTTCTTGTGGATGAAAATATCTTAAACATAGATTCCAAAGATATATTTGATGTCTATTTTCAGTTAGTTGTCAGTTTACTAATTAATCTAAATAAATTTTTTAACCATCAATAATATGAATTATTTTCATTTCGAATTAAAAGAAGCTTAACATGTTGTCCTTGTTTTTTTATGTGTGGCAAAGAGGATGTATAATTTTATCTTCTTCAGTGCCTTCATCTGTATAAACATTAATTCAAATATTTGATTTCTTCTCAAATTTTGGAATATCCAACTGCTGATCAGGAAAATTAGTTTTCTGTTTTTCAAAAATATCATCTAATTCTAAACCAATATTTAATAATTATTAACTCTTTCTGAATTTTTTCTATGGGATAAAATGCAGATTTTATTGACCAAAGAAAACATTTTTGATCTATGTTTTGTACACTGATTACAGCTTTTTATTTTTAATTACTTTTGGCAAATCAATATAAGAAGAATCAAAAATTGGATTGTGGCTATTAGCATTTAATTCCAAGCTATCTCCATAAAATAAAGACCAACCTGATTTTTTCTTTTATATTTCTTCCATTTCAGTTAATGGTTTATTCACTGATTTTTGATAATAACCTTCTAAATCAGTTGTTCTTAATAAAACTTGATTAGATTTTTAAAATTAGATCCTTGTGATATATCTTGTCTTTTAAAATGACAATAAAATTTCATATTAACTTTAATTGCTCCTCTTTGAATTAAAGTATTTTTTAATTTGGTGACTATTTCTTCTTAAATTTAATTAAAAAATTCTTGAGGTTTGACAATTTTATCAATATTATTAATTCCATAAGTTATTATTCTTGATGTGAAAGGTGAAGCTTTCCTAAAAATTCGTTTAGTTGATTTGAAAAATTCTTCATCATCTAGAAAATTGAAACCTGATATATTTTTGTGATAATTTTTTGATTAATTTCTTGATATTTATCTACTACAAACTTCTGAATTCTCAATATCATTATTAATATTTTCACCCTAAGATGTATTCATAAAATAGATTAATTGTTGTTTCTTAAGATAAGAATATTTTCTTAAATTTTTCGTTTTACGGATTTGATGAAGTTCTTTTAAAGTCTTTTTACTAAAATCGTTATCATTATTAATGTAACTTCAGTTAATTTGATAAGATCAATTAAGAGAGTTTTTCTAAATGTAGAATAATATTTTCTTCTTTTTGCTTTACAGATTTCATACAGTTCATTCATAGGTTTTTACTCAATTCATTACCATTACCATTATTGTTAATATTGTCAGCAGAATCTACAATAAGATCAATAAACTGACTTTTTCTAAGTTTATAAAAATTCTTAAGTTTTTCTGTTTTATCAGTTGATCGATGTTCCTTTAAAGTTTTAAATTTTAGTTCTATCTTTTTTATTTTTTTATCCATTTCTTTCATATTAAAATAATCAGTTAAACTGAAACAGATATTCTCTGTTTATATATGAGTGACCTTTTTCTTTACAACAATTTTCTAAATTTTTTAAACTTAATCCAGACTTTCCTTTGCAAAACTTTTATAGCTCTTGAAGAGCCCTTTTTCCTTGTCATTATTTTCCACTGTATTTATAGAAAAGGAAATTTGAATTTTTATTTTTATTGAAACATATACTGTTATAATGTACCTTTGTGACTTTAGATGTGATAGTTCTTATTTATAAAGTATGACATTTATTAGATTTGAAATTTTTTAAATTGGTAAATGATAATCCGAATTTTTCAATATGGGTAAATTAGATTTTTTGGTTCTTATTTAGAAACAATAAAATTTATAGGATTTGAAAATTTTTGATTTGAGAAAACGAGAATTAGATTTTTTTCAGTATAGGCTAATGAGATTCTATGGTTGTTTCCATGGTATTTATGTAGAATTTAATTTTTCAAAATAGCAAAATGAATTTTTTCGGTTGGGGAAGTTAGGAAATTAGATTCTTGGTCGGCATCCTGGAAAGTTGACTCTGGAATGCTCTTTGGGCCAGAATCGGCATATACAGGGTGTGGCGCAGGAACTTCCTTATTTGAAATGCGTGACACACAGCGTCTATTACTCATTGTTGCGTGGGTTTCAGTACAGTCAAAAGTGCGAGACTTAAAGTTTTTGTTAAGGTTAGTTTATAGCGATCATGCAATGAGCAAGAGAGGAGCTGTTGCCGCCTATTTTTCTCATGGACTTTCGATCATCAGAACTTAGCATGCATTCAGGAAATGATGGGGAATCAATTGCTATGTGGCTAGACGTCTTTAGGAATACTGGAAGTGTTCCGTAAAAGAAACCAGGACCTTCAAGAACCATCAGAACGCTTGAAAACAAAGAGAGGTTAAGGATGTCGATTTTGAATTCCCCCAAGTGATCTGCACTCAAACATGCAGGTGCTCTTGCAATTTCTGAATGCACAGTGACACGAATTCATGAAGAATTGGAATTTCATTCATGCATGTGAAGTCTTGATCGATGAGCGGTCTCATGACGCCTTAGTGTTCTTCAGTAACGAGGCACATTTTCATTTGTCTGGCTGTGTGAATAAACAAAATATTCGGTAATGGAGTGGCACGAACCCACGATTACTTCATACTGAATGTATGACTGTTTGGTGTGCACCATCTGAAGTTGGTATTATTGACCCATGGTTTTTCTAAGGAAACGATAAGGCAGTGACGGTCACTACTGAGCGTTATGTTCAGATGATTTAAGAGTTATTTTCTTCCAAAATTTTAAGAAATGGATGTGGGTGATGTTTGAGTCCAACAAGGTGCCACCACAGGTCATACGACATGAACATAGATGACCATGTTGCGTGAACACTTCCCCGATCCTCACATCTCTTTGAGGGGCGATATCCAGTGGCCAGAATACTCGCCAGATTTAGCGCCATGCGACTTTTTGCTGTAGGCTATCTCAAATCCTTGGTGTATACCGACTCATCGCAGAGCCTGGTTGAGCTATGGAACAACATTCGTGTTGCTGTTGCCAACACCGACAGAGACAAGTTGGAAAAAGTGGACCGAAATTTCCGATTTCGACTCTCCAAATGCACTAAGCAGAATGGAGACCACCTTCAAGACATCATTTTCAAAACTTAGTGGAACAAAACTGTAGATGTGAATTTTAAAATTTTCCCGGTGAATTGACTGTTCAAACAAATTTCGGGCTTGCAGCAGGTCGTCGTTCAATACTTCGCATGATATTTCAACTAGGCACCTGCCAGTCATCTTCAGGTGAGCCGTCACAGACTGGCGAAAACGTCTCTATTTTTTTCTTTATTGGTATTTTGAAACCTGTATTACAGGCAGGCCTGCAGCAGCATACGACGCCGCTCTTTGGCCGCAGAGAAACACAAATATACAAATGAAGACATTTAGAGAAAAAAACATGGTGGACATATAAACGGAGACAAACACTTTTTAAAATACAAGGTGCCGTTCACGGGTGTAGAGTCCAAGATAAAATTGTTGAGACACTTGGACACAGACAGAGACGAAATTTGTCAGACGTGAACGTAGGTGCACAATACGAATAACACTGAATCACTTAAGCACAAAACGACGGCACACACAGAACACGAGGCGTTGATCTCCGGCACGTGAATGTTCACTAACCGTGTACGAGTCCGGGGACCTGCCAAGAGAGGAGGAGTGGGGGTGGGAGAGGGAGAGGGGAGAGCAGATGCCATGGGCTGGGGAGATAGGGGGGAAGGGAGGAAGGGGGAGGGGAAGCCCGAGGGAAGAGGGAAGGAGGGAGGGGATGGGAGGAAAGGCTGTGCGCTTTCATTTCAGGATAGCAATAATGTGACCCATACGTTCTTGTGAAATGCCGATTGTGCTTGCAATTTCTCTCTGAGTCATATGACGATCGACCTGAATTAATCTGTCAACATTTTGCTTGTGAAACTCGGTGGTTGCTGTCACAGGTCGTCCAACTCTTTGTTTGTCATGCGGGTCAGATGTCCCCGCCTCAGCATCTTTAAAATTACTCGCCCAACGACGCACAGGATTCACATCAACACAGTCACTGTAAACTGCTTTCATTCTGTGATGAATCTCCTTTGGGGGTGACACCTTCTGCTGTCAAGAATTCAGTGACTGCAAATTGCTTAAATCGCATTGACCTACCGCTTGCGCAGGGTTCCATACTTTACACTGTAACAACAGAACTGTTCAATGCTAAGGCTTCCTGCCAACAGGAGGTGTAGAGAAGAAGCTACGGAACAAGCCAGTACCTTCCACATACGAATGCCGCCAACTGTTGAAGATTTACGAAGGTGGGGGCATTACTTTTGAGTCAACCCTCATATATTTCACTTGTTTATCTTAATGTACGCCATTACTCCATCCTACAGCTGTTACATCTGTCACGTCTTAGAAAAATGTGGAGCACTTCTACATCTACATCTACAGACACACTCCACGAGCCACCATTTGGTTCGTGACGGAGAGTACCAAGTATCGCTACTACTCATTTCCTTTCCCGTTCCTCTCGGAAGTAGAGCGAGTGGAAAACGACTGTGATATGCCTCTGTACGAGCACAAATCTCTTATCTTCATGGCCCTTACATGAAATGTCCGTTGGCGGCAGTAGAATCGTTCTGCAGTGAGCCTCAAATACCAGTTCTCTAAATTTTCTCGTTAGGGCTTCTCGGAAAGAACGTCGCCTTCCCGTTTGAGTTCCCGAAGCATCTCCGTAATACTTGCTTGTTGTTCGAAGCTACCACCGACGTGGTGTGGACCCCAAACCGACAGCACTCTCCCCACTAGTGTCCTATTTGCCGTCTGCTTTGTTCGCTTTTCTGAAATTCTCCAAATGAATCAAAGTATACCATTCGCCTTCCATACTACGATGCTCATTCGATTTCATATAGCTCTGCAGCGTTACCCGTCGATATTTAATCGCGTGATTGTGTTCAAGTGGTTCAGATGGCTCTAAGCACTGTGGGACTTAACATCTGAGGTCATCAGTCCCCTAGAACTTAGAACTACTTAAACCTAACTAACCTAAGGACATCGCACACATCTATGCCCGAGGCAGGATTCGAACCTGCGACCGTAGCAGCAGGGCGGTTCCGGACTGAAGCCTAAAACCGCTCGGCTACAGCGGCCGGCCGTGATTGCGTCACACACCACACTACTAAGGCTGCAGTCACACATTATGGGTTTCTAAGCCCATTCATCCGCATCAACTTACATTTATACATCTAGAACTAGCTGCCATTCATCACATCAACTAGAAATTATGTCTAAGTCATATTTTGTTCTTCTACAGTCACTGAACGACGACGCCTGCCCGTCCACGAAACTGCCGCAAATTGCTGCTTATCCCCGTCCACCAGATCATTTAAGTAGATATAAAACAACAGCGGTCCTGTGAAACTTCCCTGGGGCACTCCTGATGTTCCCCTACCTCTGATTAACACTCGCCGTCAAAAACAACATACTGGATTCTGTTACTTGCCAAGTCTTCGAGCCACTCACATGTCTGGGAACCTTTTCCGTACGCTTGTACCTTTGGTAGCAAGCGGCAGTGTAGCTCCGTGTCAAATGCTTTACGAAAAATCAAGGATTACGGAATTCATCTGTTGGCCTTCATCCATAGTTTGCTTGTGACGAAAGAGCAAGCTGTCGCGCACGAGCGATGCTTTCTGAAACCGTGCTGATGCATGCACAGAAGCTTTTCCCTCTAAAGAAATTTTGTATGTAAGAACTGAGAATATTTTCAAGGCTTCTTCATCAAACCGACGTTAAGGACATTGGTCTGTAACTTGGATTGAACTAGGTCTCCGACAGAAGTTCTGCGTGGGTGTCTATGTCTCGAAATATATGACGGAACTAGTCGAAATAAGCTGGGAGAGACTGAACGTTAGTATGTGCAACATCGAGCTTCTAGCGTTCAGATGTAGCAATAGCGAGCAGGCCACTGATGAATACTTCCATTTATATGGCGTTGCTCCTACCTTTTCTATGGGGTTGCGCTGAAATTCTAGTTTGACGTTTGTTGTAGGCCACTTTCACGTTTTTGCAAATTTAGTGGCCAGCAGGATTAGATGAATAGCGTCGCAGGTCATGTAGTGTGTATTTGCTATCTGATGAGTTGAAAAGCTATACCGTCTTTCGACAGAAGGACTACATTACTCTTAGTGCTCGGGAGTTAGCAAAGCTGTTGCAGTAACGACGGCAGCGGCTATGAAGCCGTTACAGTACCCCCCTAGGTTAGAAATTTAAGTGCTATTTACTTAGCGTACAGATCTACACGTGAAATACAGTCAAGGATATACAAAAATATATAAATAGAAATAAATACAGATAATACATTAGAAACAGGTGTTATATACTAACGTCTAGTCTCCGAATCCAATCAGACTGTTAACGAAGATGTGAGTATGTGGAATAGATTCCCAGACATGTGAGTGATTCGAAGACTTCTTAAGCAATAGAACGCAGTACGTCGTCCTCGATGGCAAGTGTTCGTCAGAGATAAGGATATCGTAGAAGCGTCCCAGGAAAGTGTGATAGGACCGCTATTATATTCTGTGCACGTAAATTATCTGGTGGACAGGGTGGGCAGCAGTCTGTGGTAGTTTCCTGATGTTGTTATGATGCACAGGAGTATGTCGTTGGTGACTGTAGGAGGATACAAGGCGACATATAAATTTTTTTTAGGTAGTATACTGAATGGCAGCTACCTCTACTAACCTACCTCCGGAACAGGCCATGAAGGCCCAAAGGTACCGACCGGCCGCCGTGTCATCCTCAGCCCACAGGCGTCACTGGATGCGGATATAGAGGGGCACGTGGTCAGCACACCGCTCTCCCAGCCGTATGTCAGTTTACGAGACCGGAGCCGCTACTTCTCAGTCAAGTAGCTCCTCAGTTTGCGTCACAAGGGCTGAGTGCACCGCGCTTGCCAACAGCGCGCGGCAGACCGGATGGTCACCCATCCAACTGCTAGCCCAGCCCGACACCTCTTAACTTCGGTGATCTGACGGGAACTGATGTTACCACTGCGGCAAGGCCGTTGGCCAGCTACCTCTAACTGTATAAAATTGTAAGTTAGTACACGTGAGTAGGAAAAACAAACCCATAACATCGGAATACTGCACTATAGTTGGAGTCACGAACGATGGCGATCGAATTTAGGCTTCTTCTGAGCGCCTACGTCACGCATTCTCCGACAGCCAGTCAGCGTTCAGAAGTGTTCTGAGCACATTGCTGTAAATGACGTAGCTAATGCGAGCATTAAACGTGATCGTTGCGAATTGTTTTGTGAATTTCTATTCCATTTGTTGCGAGTTGTCATCACTGATGATGGTGGTAAGTAATAAATTCTACATAAGCAAGCGAGAGACATGTTTTGCATTATACGCACTTTCCTCCAGAGGGAAGCATGCGCATGCGCAGGTATCGCTTGGAACCGCCAACAATTCAGTTTCCGTCCGTTCATCGACATCCGTTAACCGCCATTGTTCGTGAATCGTTCTGGATCACTGTGCTGCTAGACACAGTCCACGTGTTTTAAATATCTAAGCGTGACGTTGGAAAGTGATATGAAATGGAATGAGCATGTAAGGATTGTAGTGGGGAAGGCGAATGGTCGGTTCATTGGGAGAATTTTAGGAAAGTGTGGTTCACCTGTAGTGGAGACCTCATGTAGGACCCAGTGCGGGCTATATTTGAGTACTGCTCGAATGTTTGAGATCAGCACTAGGTCTGGGCATCGAAGCCCTTCAGAGGCAGGGTTCTTGATTTTTTTGCTGGTAGGTCTGAACAACACCAAGTATTACGAAAATGTTTCGGGCTCACAAATGTGAATCCCTGAGTGGAAGGAGACGTTCTTTTCGAGTAACACTGTTGGGTAAATTTAGAGAACCGACATTTGAAGCTGTCTGCTGAACCATTCTACTGCCGTCAACGTACATTTCGCATAAGAACCAGGAAGATAAGAGAAATTAGGGCTCGTATGGAAGCATACAGATAGTTGTTTTTCCTTTCTCTATTTGCGAATGGAACAGGCAAGGAAATGACGTAGTGGTACACAGTACCCTCCGCCATGGCTTATGACGTATGTGTGTGCATGTATATGTAGATAGTGTACCATGGAAATGTTGTTTGGGTCACCCTGACTGGCTCTGAATTTACTCTCCTTGACAACGTGCCTGATGGTGTGGTTCGGTACCACACAGTCACAATTTGGGCTGGGCTACTCACCCCATCTGTGCATATTGTGGACACACTCCATGTTCTGTTGCGATGCGATTTATATTCTCCCACTCACGTCGTGCAAGTTCAAACTCCTTGGCTCTCTGTAGATGATCGATGAAATATCGCATTTTAAGTGGAACATTCATAGCCCAAATTCCACGCCATTTGCTGTCAATGGTGAAGTTGCCATCAGCAAGTTATTGGGCCAATCGCAGTAGTGTATTTCTGGCACGAAGTCGGATGTTCTCATCCTGGGGATATCTTCATGGACGGTAAGTTCAAGATTACTCATTATTCTGGAATATACCTTCAACAGGGCTTCTTGTCTTACAGCTATGTGGCTGAGTGTTAAAAGTAGGGATACTGGAGCAGTTCTTATGCACCCAGAGATGATTTTCATAGTTTTATTGAGCTGAGTGGGGGCGGGCCTGAGCCATGGCTGCTCGCATCTATCCAGTTTTTGACAGGCGTCGCGCTCTTTGGTTTCTGGTCGAGTCGGCAAAGCGGCGCACGGCGGCGGCAGGAGTGTTGTGGCGAGTACGGGCGGACGGTGAGAAAGTGGACGCGAAAGGAGGAGAGGCATGAAGTGCTTTTCTGTGCCGTCGCGTAGTTGGATTTGGCATTTGCTTGGCCTCGCTACCCAGCCTACTATCTACGTATTTCGTATCGAATCTGGTGCTGAATACTTGTTAATTATTACCAGCTATTAATTATTAATTAATTAACTAATAATCTTTAGTCTGTACTACAGGTGCATCTGGACATACATTTGTTATTTATAGTCTTGATAAACTTTATACTGTTGCTGTGTTTTGACCTATCTCAGCAATGGATTTTGTTTTGCAATCACGAATGGTGTTCATTCCTACCGGCCAGCTTAGAGCAGCACCTTGATGTTTGGGCACAGGCAGCACACGTATTAGAAGCGTCAGTCATCATGTCAAGCAGCTTGGGTTGTGGCGTATTCTGCAAATTAGTATTCTTTGGTTGTCCCATTGTCACGACTAAAGGAATTAAGTGTTTTTTCTAATTCTAAAAAAATGGTTCAAATGGCTCTGAGCACTATGGGACTTAACAGCTGTGGTCATCAGTCCCCTAGAACTTAGAACTACTTAAACTTAACTAACCTAAGGACATCACACACATCCATGCCCGAGGCAGGATTCGAACCTGCGACCGTAGCAGTCGCGCGGTTCCGGACTGCGCGCCTAGAACCGCGAGACCACCGCGGCCGGCTCTAATTCTAAAACACTTGTAATTTTACAACTGTTTGTATGGTTCTCTTATTTGTTTGAATCTTAAAAGGCTGGTTTTCTCAATGGATCAGTATTTTGTTTAATACTATTAATTTATTTTAGTGCAACTTTACTTTCGGCGCAGTTATTGGTTTATTTAATTTCGAGTTGTTATGAATTTGTTCTACTCGACAGTTTACGGCAGGTTGAAGAAGAGAGGGAGAGAGGGTGACGCATACGTGCTTGTGATAAGCCCCTTCCACCAAAAATTTCTCTCTTTCGTACCTATTCTGTGTTACCACGGATGACGTGTCACTGATCTCATTTGTACTAACACTACAGTACTCTCGAGGTGCCTATTTGCTTCCAACGCCCTGAGTGAAATGTATAAGTTCTAATTAATGTTCACCAACCTACAATCCTCTATAGTTGTTGCTCCCTGTCCCGGAAACAGCACGGAGGCTGTAATAAAATCTTAGTCAGGAACTGATTTTTGTGAATAATAAAATTTTCATTTTGTTTGTTTCTACGGGATGTCACTCACTTTGTATTAGCAGAATACGAGAAACTACACAATTACATTCCACTTTATGAATCACAAATCATTCCCATTCTTCACACGTTGATAAAAATGAAGAAAACAATGAACTGCCTATTTGTGTACTTACCATCACGTTGTTTTCAGTTACATGTCCAGACAACCGGAGATTGCTAGTAAAGATCTCAAATGATAGCGACCAACGCAGACAAAAAGTCTCTCTTCCGAAACTGACTCCTCTCGTGTTACAGCCGAACCACTTTGCCCGCCATCCAAGTTCGAAGATCTCCGAAGTGAAGTTGAAACAAGTGGGGCCTCGGTCATGATTTTTAGTCTTATCAACCAGGTTTCAACACTTCTAAGAGTGCCTCCATCAGAATTTAAATGTTTAAAGTAGCCTATAACATAATAACAAATGTATGAGAAAAGATAATTTTTTATGTAAAAGTGTAAGTACTGACTAGCAATACAAGACAGAGACTTACATGTCACGTATAAAATAAATAACAGGTCAGAAGGGCTTTAGTCACAATTTTTTGAAAAAAAAAAGAATGCGTGAGGATGAGCCACTATGGGCTGCTCATATCTGTAAAGCCACAGGTAGCAACGAAGTGCCGGCCGAAGTGGCCGTGCGGTTAAAGGCGCTGCAGTCTGGAACCGCAAGACCGCTACGGTCGCAGGTTCGAATCCTGCCTCGGGCATGGATGTTTGTGATGTCCTTAGGTTAGTTAGGTTTAACTAGTTCTAAGTTCTAGGGGACTAATGACCTCAGCAGTTGAGTCCCATAGTGCTCAGAGCCATCTTTGAGCAACGAAGTGCGTCGTCTGCCTTTTCATTTAGCAGTTGTTTATTATTCTGCTGCACTACCGGTATTGAAATAATGCAGTCATAACCAGCTATTGAGAGATGCTTTCATATTTAATGCAAGTAAATTCACAGTTTAATTTTTCTAATATTCGTAATAGAAGTTTATCATTTTGATGCACTCCTTCCAAACGCAACGTCCAATAGCGGAGGGGGATCACAATTTAGGCGGCCTCTCCCACGATACCCATACCGAACGAACCATCTGTCATCGCTGCCTCACATCACATTACATCATCTTCCTATTGATGCCTTCTCAACTCCTCTAAGAACAGCTCCTTGTAGCTGAATATGATGGCTGTAAAGCCAGATATATTGCAAGTTAAAAGGCTGCTCAAGTAATTGCAAGCTTCTAGCATTTAACTCCACTCACTGTTTTCATGGATAGTGCAATAAACAGAAAATTTTTATCTTTTTTAAATTCCGAAACCGGTACTGTAAATCCTTTTCGATTCTGAGTTTGAAATAAAGATGTTGTTCCTTTTAACAGTGAATGATGTTTTTAATTACCTGAGGTCCAGCCCTTCCTGTAAACAACATTAGCTGGCGCCAGTTTTGACACAGTTACCAAGCTCAGGCCTGTTCACCCATACCGGAGCACATTGCTGAGCCGTAGGAAACACCAAGGTGAGCGGGGAAGTTCTTTTGATGCCCCCCCCCCCCCCAGTGAGTACTGCAGAGACTCATCATAAGGTCACCCGCCAGGCTAGCCGAGGGCACTAACACGCTGCTTCCTGAACTCGAGTAGGCGCGCCAGCCCTGGATCGAATCCGCCAGTCGGATTAACGTCGACGGCCGGTGTTCCAGCCAGCCTGTATGTGGTTTTTAGGTGGTTTTCCACATGCCCCTAGCTGAATACCAGGCTGGTCCCCACATCCCGCCTCAGTTACACGGCTTGCAGACACTTTCGTACCATTCCATGGATTACACTAGTCGCAGACAGTTGGGGTACGCTAATTCCGTCCCTGGGGGTACGGGGTGGCGGCAGAAAGGGCATCCGGCTGCCCCTTCCACTAACATTGCCAAATCCGATTAACCATGCCGACCCTATCTAACTGCGGGAAAAGGCACAAGCAAAAGAAAGATAGAAAGAAAGACTCGTCATAAGGTTGTTCGTGTGCTTCATTTGGAAAAAGGTTTTTCCAGATGATTGGGCTCGATCATTGCTCGCGTTCGTATGCGTAACGAAAAAATATCGTACACGTGACCTCTGGGTTTATGAGTAACAATGATCTGGCAGCCAGCTCTATCCTCCCAGCATAACATGTACGCTAGAATAGACATGAAAACAATTGTACCCGTCGTAGCAACACACTCCAACATCAATTGAAACCAGACCTTGCTGCTGGCTACACTCACGTTAAACTCCTCCTGTAGGTTTTGGACCATACGGTATAGAGGCGCCCCCGACGTGCGTGGAGCGCACAGTAGTACAGCCACGAACGGTCGGCAGAGCCTCCTCTGCCGCCTGCGAGCTATTTGAGTGGCATTGGCCTCCAGGAGTGCATCTCCGTCGCCCACGCAGGGGCCTCGCCTCTATGAATAACGCGCCCACTCGCGCCGCCTGCACTCGGTAAACACTGCCGCGAACCAGCTGCGTGGGCTGCCCCGCGTTTCTCTGACTCTCCTCTCGTTCCATTAACTTTTTCGCGTAACTTTCTGGCGTGTGCCACGGATTCATCACGCTCCATTAACTGCCCAGTAACTAATTCAAATCGGACTTGCAGGACCATTAGTTGAAACGCGTCTGCGGCGCGAGATTAAAGTCCACCCAACCCCTGACCTTACACACTGTGATATAACTGGCAATGTCAAGTAATATTGTACAACACGATGCACGAAACTGATGTATAACTGATAATATGAAACCCAATACATACGTGCATTTCATATTCGTAATCTATCCCTTGGTCTTCCAATTATCTCTTAGTTCTACACAAATAAGTATCAATTTTGACTGTTTTTCGAAGAATTTACTTTCACTTAAAACTTAAATCTACTAATTGGCTATGCTAATAACGTAAAAAATAGTGCAAAAATGGTACAAATGGGTCTGAGCACTATGGGACTTAACTTCTGAGGTGATCAGTCCCCTAGACTTAGAACTACTTAAATCTAACTAACCTATTAACATCAGACACATCCATGCCCGAGACAGGATTCGAACCTGCGACCGTAGCGGTCGCGCGGTTCCAGACTATAGCTCCTAGAACCGCTCGGACACTCAGGCCGGCCTCGCGGCTTTATTCCCGAATCCCGTACGAGTTCTGGCACTGTTTGTGCATCCGCACAGAAGAAAATGGTCAAATGGCCAGTGAGCCTTAACTATATACTACTGCTGGCCATTAAAATTGCTACGCCACGAAGAAATGCAGCCGGCCGAAGTGGCCGTGCGGTTAAAGGCGCTGCAGTCTGGAACCGCAAGACCGCTACGGTCGCAGGTTCGAATCCTGCCTCGGGCATGGATGTTTGTGATTTCCTTAGGTTAGTTAGGTTTAACTAGTTCTAAGTTCTAGGGGACTAATGACCTCAGCAGTTGAGTCCCATAGTGCTCAGAGCCATTTTTTTGAAGAAATGCAGATGATAAACGGGTATTCATTGGACAAATATATTATACTAGAACTGACATCTGATTACATTTTCACGCAATTTGGGTGCATAGATCCTGAGAAATCAGTACCCAGAACAACCACCTCTGGCCGTAATAACGGCCTTGATACGCCTGGGCATTGAGTCAGAGCTTGGATGGCGTGTACAGGTACAGCCGCCCATGCAGCTTCAGCACGATACCACAGTTCATCAAGAGTAGTGACTGGCCTATAGTGACGAGCCAGTTGATCGGGCACCATTGACTAGATGTCTTCAATTGGTGAGAGGTCTGGAGAATGTGCTGGTCAGGGCAGCAGTCGAACATTTTCTGTATCCAGAAAGGGCCGTACAGGACCTGCAACATGCGGTCGTGCATTATCCTTCTGCAATGTAGGGTTTCGCAGGGATCGAATGAAGGGTAGAGCCACGGGTCGTAACACATCTGAAACGTAGCGTCCATTGTTCAAAGTGCCGTCAATGCGAACAACAGGTGACCGAGACGTGTAACCAATGGCACCTCATACCATCACGCCGGGTGATACACAGTATGGCGATGACGAATGCATGCTTCCAATGTGCGTTCACCGCGATGTCGCCAAACACGGATGCGACCATCATTATGCTGTAAACAGAACCTGGATTCATCCGAAAAAATGACGTTTTGCCATTCGTGCACCCAGGTTCGTCGTTGAGTACACAATCGCAGGCACTCCTGTCTGTGATGCAGCGTCAAGGATAACCGCAGCCATCGTCTCCTAGCTGATAGTCTATGCTGATGCAAACGTCGTCGAACTGTTCGTGGAGAGGGTTGTTGTCTTGCAAATGTCCCCATCTGTTGACTCAGGGATCGAGACGTGGCTGCACGATCCGTTTCAGACATGCGGATAAGATGGCTGTCATCTCGACTGCTAGTGATACGAGGCCGTTGGGATCCAGCACGGCGTTCTGTATTACGCTCCTGAAGCCACCGATTCCATATTCTGTTAACAGTCACTGGATCTCGACCAACGCGAGCAGCAATGTCGCGATACGATAAATCGCAATAGCGATAGGCTATAATCCTATCTTTATCAAAGTCGGAAACGTGATGGTACTCATTTCTCCTCCTTACACGAGGCATCACAGTAACGTTTCACCAGGAAACGCCGGGTAACTGCTATTTGTGTATGAGAAACCGGTTGGAAACTTTCCTCATGTCAGCACGTTGTAGGTGTCGCCATCGGCGCCAACCTTGTGTTAATGCTCTGAAAAGCTAATCATTTGCATATCGCAGCATCTTCTTCCTGTCGGTTAAATTTCGCGTCTGTAGAACGTCATCTTCGTGGTGTAGCAATTTCAATGGCGAGTAGTTTACATATATGAAGAGAGCATCTGTTCTTTCGGACATGTCTCAAAGAACGAAAACCATCTTCATATATATAAATCACATTACTTCATGTAGTGGCTCAGTTTCTCCCTGAGCACCTGCCTAAACTCCGTATC
The DNA here is from genome assembly GCF_023864345.2 of Schistocerca serialis cubense. Lineage (NCBI taxonomy): Eukaryota > Metazoa > Arthropoda > Insecta > Orthoptera > Acrididae > Schistocerca > Schistocerca serialis. Next base: position 117,059,816 of record NC_064639.1, on the reverse strand, counting down.
CTTATTAGCATATCCGGTGGCCACATTTCACTAACTTGGTTGGTTGAAGAAAGCCAAACTTGGGTTACAGCGGTTGTCGATTCAGAGAAGCGTTTGACGATGTTGACTGCAAGACGGACTGAAATTCTGGAGTAGCTGGAATAAAATGTGGAGATCAAAAGGTTATTAACGACGTCTATAAAAACGAGACTGTAGTCGAAGTACATGAAAGGGAGCAATAGTGAAAAAGGTAGTGAGAGAGTATTGTAGTCTGAGAGAGTGTTGTTGTGTATTCCCTTTAGTTTACCAGGCACAGTGGTGGGTTGTAAAAGGTATTAATCAGTCCCAACTGACTACCAAAGTAACGGGTAGAACGCTATTTCAGTTTCAAAACCTAAAAGTAAATGAGTTTGAATCAGGTCGGTTAGATGCCAGCGACCAGTTGCTTAACTGCAAAGGGGTCAGTGTCTTCATTCACCAGGGCGGGCAGCTTGCCAACGCCCATCTCACGTTTATGTAATGCCGTGATCGCCACAAACCCCCATATTTCACAAGTTCGTTGAAAAGGCACTCAAGTACAGCCCTGCCTATCCACTCTCCTAGGTACACACCGTAATCATCCAAATCGCAATGAAATTGAGATGGCCTAGGAAGAAGGATTCGTTAGTCAGGATTAAATAAAACAGAACTGGGAGTGAACCATCCTCTGGTAAGAAGCAGTTAGAGTAGCAAGGGACTGATACAGTTGTAATTGGTGCCCACTGTTTAAATCGATAGCACACGAATGACAGCGGTATCAGGCGAACGTTTTCCCTTACGCGCTTTGGAGGACACCTCCATTAGTCATGTTAAATCTGATTCTTCCCTCTGATCAAGTACTCACAACGAAAGGAGTTTTCCTCACATTTCTGGGACTCCAGACATCTTTCTCAAGCACTTTGTACGTTAACGTAGTTACAACACGGAAAATCAATATGTAAAGAAACTTTCACTATCAGTTTTATATTGCGACGAGGTTCTTACAGTAACGATTCTAAACTATACCTAATAAACGGAATAAAGGCTAGGGATTCAATACTCCCATCACGCGACCAGTCGGCCATCTATGTGGCTATACCTTGAAGACAGAACCATCAAAAGTCTCGCAAGCGCCAAACGATGCGCCGAAATCACTTACTCGTCATGTTGAGACAGCATAATGACCATACAATCTATGACCGAGAGTTCTGAAGAAAATTTATTTAATAAAGGTTTGCGAGAAGCCAGAGAACGAGACCCTACCGTCGTTCTAATAAGCGTCACAGTTGGAAATGATATTTGTGTACACACATCCAAAGTCACTTCGTTCGCGTGTCTAATTTCATTTCAGGTTCTAGCTCTTACTTTGATTGCAGTACAAAGTAAACACGATATAAAAGTAATAGTTGGGTTTTGCTATTTACGCAATAAAATACGTGAATGAGGCTGATACTGAATGGACAGAAAATGCACAGAGTCAATAGCAGGAAAAGTATTTCTGAAAAAGAGAAATTGGTTGCCAACCAATATACGTGTTAGAAATTCTTTCCAGAAGGTATTTGTCTCGAGTATAACCCTGAACGGAAATGAAACATGCTCTACAAACATTTCAGATACGAAGATAATAGAAGTTTTTGAAATATGGTGCTGCACAAGATTACTGAAGATTAGAGGGGTAGACTAGACAATGAGGAGGTACTGAACTAGTACAGAAAGAAAAGAAATTTTTATCATAACTTGCCTAAAGAAAGAAAAGTATGATAGGACACGCCCTGAGGCATCAAGGAATCAACGATTTAGTAATGGAGGGAAGTGTGTGTTTGCGTGTGTGTGTGTTTTGTGTGTGTGTGTGTGTGTGTGTGTGTTTGTGTGTGCGTGTCTGTGGTGCAGGTTAAAAGTTGTGGAAAACTAAGGCTTCAATGTAGCAAGCATGTCCAAATGGATGTAGGTCGCAGTAGTTCTGTAGAGATAAAGAGAATGCACATTTAGGATTAGCATGGAGAGTTGCAACAAATGTATCTTTTGACTGTAGACCACCACCACCACAATGAAAACTTACACGTAATTCTCTAATGAAGATCTTTTTCCATCCAATCTCCTAAAACCATTTGGTGCAGCTTGCCACAACTTCCCATGTGAGCCACCTACACTAAACGTTTTGCGTTATACGATGCATGTTTTCCCATATCTGTCTTCAAATGGTTCAGATGGCTCTGAGTACTATGGGACTTAACATCTGAGGTCATCAGTCCCCTAGAACTTAGAACTATTTAAACCTAACTAACCTAAGGACAATACACACATCCATGTCCGAGGCAGGATTCGAACCTGCGACCGTAGCACTCACGCGGTTCCGGACTGAAGCTCCTAGAACCGCTCGGTCACCGCGCCCGGCTCCCATATATGTCTTGCCCTACAACTTGTACCGTCCACGGGTTTCTGCAGTATCATTGATGTTTTCTTCTACTGCCTTAACATGTGTTCTATCACCATTTTTGACTCATGTATTCCGCGTATTCCTTTTGTCGCTGATTCTGCAGCTAACCTTCTCATTTCTTATCACTTAATTTTCATCATCCTTCTGTATAACCATACTCAAACTTGTCAACTCTCTTCTTTTACAGGTTTCAAATAAGAATACATTTACTTAGCAATTCCGACAGATTAATTTATGCACTTCTCCATTGTGATAAAACATTGAAGAGTAACCAGCATGTCGGCTTTCGGTAGTAGTTGTCATGTTTTGCTAAGAGGTACTGATTTGCGAAGTAGTGCTTCTAAAGTAAACGTAGATATGAAGAAGTCTACAAAAGTCTGTTATCCTCTTGGTAACTTTCGTTTAAGACGTGCTAACGCTCAGTACAATTCTTAAGTGAAAGATAGATGACAGCGAACCGATTATTTATCAACTTCTAACATAACGAACATGTGTAGGAACCGTCATTTCACTTGTGTAGCAGACAATGAGATCTGTTACCCAAATTTTGTGAAATTAACACAGTATAAGCGGTAAGCAATGAATTACAGGTTGCTAAGGAGAGAGAATTAAACAACAGAAGAGAGCTTTGCGTATGTCTGCAACTACTTCTGATTGTCAGCCAGTGTAACATTGCTTTGGCGCCTTTCCAAGGCATGTAACAAAACTTTCAGAGCAGCTCGGAACTCATTCAGCATGGCGTCAGCAGACGAAATGAAATTAAAATTAGCGCCACCGACCGAGTCATACTCAGCCACAAGCAGACTACCATACAACGTAGCAGTTCATTCTAACAATTACATTTTGATAACTATAGGCTACCAGGGAAAAAGGCCAAGAGAAATTAAGTCCACTGACGGAGTTCTGGAAGGGATTTCAATCTTTTGGTCAAAGTACTTTAACACAGAATTGAATAGAATAATGTGAACGTCATTTGGTCCTAATAGTACAAGCACACATGTTGGTATCTATCTGGGTAGAAACAGGGAAATCCAACTTATACTACTAGTGCCGCAGTACTACATCAAAAGAGTGTTGTTGTTGTCCTTGACCTGGTCATGGAAAATGATGCAGGTGATGACTTCATCTCTTTGGTACAATGAATCCTACCATTGTAGGATACCTATGACGTGTTGCTAAATCTTCGAGTACTATCTTAAGCGGAAAACATTTGCTTAGAATTTGTTTCTGTGTTTTTGAGCTCTTAATGAAATTAGTAGGAGGTAAATGAGGTTGTTGAGGTGTTCATTGCTACATTGATGAAGACTATGTACAGGAAGAGAGTGAGTCAAGTGCGGATGAAGATACAAATGTGTATAAGATTGCCGGGAGATCTTCGAAAAGGAAGAAAATTGACAGTATTGCACAGGAAACTGGCTATGTAACTGCTGAACCGGAATAAATGTCTGCACCAAATAGTGTGAAAGATGCTCATTCTCGAAAAGCGAGAGCGCAATGAAAACAAAAGCGGAACGCAGGACAAAAATGTGTAACACCAAATAGTAGGAAGTTAAAGATAGTGCTTCAAAACCTCTAAAACTGTACCATTTGAAATGTAAGAGTAAAACTAGACAAGATGATTGATGAACACAACACGGTTGGGACACAAATATTTAATGAATATCGGGCTGCTGTAAATAGAGATAAAAGAGCAAGTCCCATTGGCTCGAAAGCACCTGCAACATCACAGGAAAGGACCCAGGATCCCAACAGAGCAAAATGCCGTAGGGTTACTCATTTATTTCATTTCCGAGTAAAAGGTGAACGATTTCGTGTTGTGCAAAGGATGTTTCATGAACACTCATGATGAGTCCCAGATGTTTATTACTAGAGACCATATTATACGCATTTGCATGTTGCATGTGAATTTGCAAATTTGTCTCCTTTTCACCGATTATTGCATGTTTTAACTGAAAACTAGTGATGATGCATATTTTCGCTCTACGTTTACAATATTTTAAAGGTTTAGACGGGCCGTCTCTGCCGCGATCTGATTTTGATGTCTCACAAACTGACCGTGACTTAGAATTGCGTGGAATCGCTAACCGAGAGGCCACTGCCCAGCGAAATAGCTGCAGAAGAGGAACAGGAACAGGAACAGGCAGACAGAGAGACAGAGTCTATGTTCCTGTGCCCGTGCCCCCCGGCTAATCCGCTGCCATATCGTAAGAGTCGGCAACAATTAAATTTAACTACGCAAGCTTTTAGTTGTACGTCCATTGTTTCAGTTTAGCTTTGTATTTACTTGCACACAGCTGAACGTGTTTACGACATGTAGTGTGTAACGTGTCGTGCGCCAAACCACCCGAAAAAAGAAACGTCGTTTTGTGGATAGATGAACATCCTGGAACATTTACATATGGTGGAATTGTTTCATATTGTCGAGTTTGCGACAAAAACGTTTCGTGCAAAAAAAGTTTAAAACAGACGAGCATGTTAAGACAAGCCTTCATATCGCAGGAATGCAGAAGAAAGGGCCATGACAACTTCTGACAACAACAAATTGCGGTAACAGAGATTTCTCCAAAGGTTACCAAAAAAGTCGGTTTAACTTTGCTCTATGTGAAGCATTCATTGCAACCAATATTCCTCTTCACAAACTTACAAACTCTATCCTCAAAGGCTTCCTACGCAAATATTGCTTAAATCAAAATGTGCCAGATGAATCAACATTGGGTAAAAATTACGTACCGACAATTTATGTAAATGTTCTGAAAGAAATACGCAGTGAAATCCAGGACATCATTGCCTGAATTTAAGTTGACGAAACTATAGACATTTGTGACCGTTACATTAAAATGTAATTGTCGCTGCTTTAAAAGAAGAGCCTTCTTCTTCCTATTCAGCGGCCTGCAAATAACTTGGAAAAGTAAATCACTCTACGATCGCCATTTTTCGTTTGGTTTTTGGTTTGTGGGATTTAAGGGACCAGAGTGCTACGGTCATCGGTCCCTTGTTCCTAAACTTAAAAACACCCACACAGAGTAAAAACGAATAATGGAGACAACAGACGACTCAGGACAAGACAGACTCAGACAGAGAACAGACAAAACGAATTAAAAGCACACGGAGTGTGACAGTGGTTGGTCGACCGTAGAGACAGAAAAGGAAAAGCCAACCACCGAAAGAAGAAACACACTAAAAGCTCAGACTAAAATCGTTGGCTAAAGGCCAGAGATTTGTGAATGAGGGTATTAGAAAAATATTTCCAGAATCTTCTGCATATGAAAGGGTGTTTGTGTTCATTCCAGATGCTGCTCACTATGTGATCAAAGCAGGAAAAGCCCTCTGAGTATTTTATCCCAATATGATTCGTGTGACGTGTTTTGCTCATGGAGTACATCGCCTTGCTGGCAAGTACGTTCCACGTTTGTGAATGTAAATAAACTGATTTCATCCTCAAAGAACAAGTTTCTAAAGGCTCCTGCTCACATCAAGACCTACAAAGAAAACCTGCTAAATGTGCCTTCACCTCTCGAACCAGTGGTAGCTCGCTGGGGTACGTGAGTCGAAGCTGCGTTGTTTTACAATGAACTTTTCGAGGCCGTTAGAGAGGTAGTAAACGACTTAGATAGTGCAGAGGCTTTGGCAGTTTGCCGGCATTAAAAAAGACATTTCTGTGATCAGCACTCATTTCTCCCGTATACCTGCAAGCAAGTATTATAAAGCTTGAAACTCAAGGTTTGGTGTTGAATGAATCTGTTCAGTTAATGAATAAAATTAATCTCGTGGACTTCTCATTGCCACAGGTATTCCCAAGAAAACTTAAAGAAAAGTTTAAAAACATTTTAAGCAATAACCCAGTCTTTGAACCGTTGTGCCAAACTGATAATTTTATTAATAGGACAGTGTGTGTGTGTGTGTGTGTGTGTGTGTGTGTGTGTGTGTGTGTGTGTGTGTGTGCGTGTGTGTGTGTGTGTGTGTGTTGGGGATTACGGGCGCTCAACGTCGACGTCATCAGCGCCCTGACACACATTGAAAGAAAGGAATGTGGACAAATTTAGTAAAATGGAAGCATACACGCAAAGAAACCGGGAAAAGATGAAAAATGTTGTATACGAAAATGGAAAACGAGAAAGGATCGTCAAGAACGCCACAGGAAATTGCCACTGTCTGGCCACTTACGTAAAATATGGGCGAGCCAGTCATCCTCTGAACAAATTAAGACCCTCTCCCTAAAATCTTGGTAAAAACATTGAGCAAGTCGCAGTACTTTAAAACTTTAAACAAACTCGTTTGAGTATTTCCTGAAAGAGATGGCAGATCCGCTGGCAAGTCAGACGAAGCCCTCTGGTGAGAAAATAAAATGCAATCGAATAAAACGTGGAGCACAGTGACCTGGACGCCACAAGTACCACACATTGGAGGGTCCTCCCGCCGGAGCAGGAAGCCATACGTCATAGGACTGTGGCCTATCCGAAGACAAGTGAGGAGAACCTCGTCTCGTCTATAGGGCTGGAAGGAAGTACACCACACGCGCTTTGTGGGCTTGACTAAACGGAGCTCATTGTCAGTCATTTCCAACCACTCATCCGCCCATCGACGCATGACTCGTAAGCTCAACAGCGAGGTGAGTGCGCGCAGGGGAGATGGCACACTGAAATACCTGCGGATCGAGACACGCCTCCTTGGCTGCGAGATCTGCCCTTTCGTTCCCAGCAATGCCGACGTACCCTGGAACCCAGCAGAAAACCACCTCCTTCCTCAGTCGTTGCAGTTGGTGGAGGGCATCCTGGACGTTCTGGACTTTTTTATCTGCTGGATACAAACGTTGCAATGAGTGAAGGGCATTTAGTGAATCGGAACAGACAAGAAATTTAGGACAGAAGGAGCATCTCATCTGCGCCAGTGCCCGCAAGATCGCAGACAATTCTGCATCAAAGACAGTAAATGCTTGAGGGAGGCGGACCTTGAGGACATGATTCGGAAAAACAGAGCAACCAACAGATTCATCCTGTTTCGACCCATCCGTAAAAACAGCTACATAGTCGTGGTGCACAGATAAAATGGCAGAAAATGTTGCATTAAAAACGGTGGCAGGAGTGCAATCTCTCTTGTACCGCACCAAATCCAAAATCACTCCGGGCCTCTCCAGTAACCAGGGCGGCAGGCGATTAAAACTCTGGATTTGGAGCTCTCCACACCGAGGGACTCCAGCATACGTTGCACGCGGATTCCTAACGGTATCGTGGTTCGTAGACGGTTGGAGAAAAGGCGCTCCAGAGGCGGATTGGGGACAGGTGAAGTTTTACCAGAATCAATAAGTGCTGACATAGCTCCCAAATTCGAATACTGTCCAGTTACCTCCGTTGATGTAGAACGGTCCTTTTCTGCTTGTAAAAATGTTTTGAGTGACCAAAGACACAACCTTACTACCGAACATTAGGAACAGTACTTGGTTGTTTATGTTTAAAACAGTAGAAAAATGTAAAATAAAGTGTAAATGATGCTTTGCTCCAATAGTATTAATTAAAAGTTAATGCTGTTCAAAGAAATTCGTGATTGTATGATGTTTTTTAAATAAAATATTAAGGAGCTTTTGAGCATGCCCTTCTGCGTGCGATATATCTCCAAGTTGGTCCTATAGATATCGATTGTTTCGCTGTGACTCATTCGCATTGCATCCGCTTGTTACCGACAACAATAGCAAAGAATGAACAATTCTTGAAACATGGTATGCGTCCCCAGTTTGAAAATTTTTAGAAAATAATCCCAGAAAGGCCCCCTTCCAAACCTCTAACATAAAGTATTCAGAAAATGATATCATCGTTGTAAATGTACCGATGTTTCGCTTGGCCGGCGCTCTTCCTCGTAATTGATATGCAAAGGTTCAACTCTCAGATAGAATGCACGCCGTAACTACCATGTTTTTTTGTTATTTGTTCTTGCATATTTCAACACTTTTCATGAATTTTTTAAGCATTTTTCATACATATTTGAATTCATACTTTAAGGTTTTTATAATGCATATAATCCTATCTCTACTCATTACACTGGCACTTACCAATCGTCAGGCTAATGTGTCTGGAACTTTAATTGATGACAACAAGGGAAAAACACCATTTGGTAACAAGCACCCTCCTGAGAAATTAAAAGAAATAAGAGATCACATTTCATCATTTCCTTATTTTTTCATTATAAATCGCACTACACACGCAGAAAAGTAACAGTTTATCTACCAGCATATCTGAATTTGCAAACTATGTACAAGCTCTAGGAAAGGATAGGCCAGTTTCCAAGTGAGTGTATGAGACACAGTTCAGTAAATGAACCTCATATTTAAATAGCCTAAAGTGGATTCGTGTCACAAATGTGATGTTCTACATGGGAGAAAGAAATTTGCATCAGAGAATGACGGTTGTTTGGAAGCGATTGACGCCGAGTTAACTGCTCATCACACCAAGGAAGGCAATGTGTACCTTCCAAATGACAGACAAGAAACGTCCAAGCTGAGATAGCTCGGTGCTATGTTATAGTTTCGACTTACAACAGTGTCTGCCGACTCCGTTTTTGAATACTTCAGACGATTTTTATAAGCGGCCGCAGTGGACATACAATTTGACCGTGCATGAAACCAATAAGAATGGCGTAACTTGCTAGATATGGCACGAAGCCGCGTTTGCTCATGGTGGGACTCAGTTTGCGACCTGTGTGTCGAGAAACTGATGTCACTTCGATCAGAAGTGAAAATAGAGACGCTACTCTCAAGACACCTACGGAAAGAATAAAAGCTCTCACGTGGTTGCAATGTTCTTGTCCTCCACGCAGAAAAATCCAAATCTGAATACAGTTGATCATAAACTCTTGGTTAGTGGCCACACTCACTTAGAATGTGACGTTGACAATGGCTTGACCGGAAAACAAAAGAAGAAGCTAAAAGTACCAGCGATTCATCCGTATGACTGGTATTAACTGACACGCTCAACTGCCAGAAAAGGAAATTTGTAGTTGTAGAACTGTCACATACTGACTTTTAGGATTTTGACAGTATTCCGAAAGGGACCTTACAATTTCTAAAGAAAGTTACACAGGGAAATCAATTTAAGTGAAGGATGTTAAATGGTTTTGTTTTACGAAAGAGTATGGTACAGTGTTTTCCAAAAAGAGTCTCTGAGGATGAGCCGTTGCAGTCAATAAACTTCATTCATAGAGGGAAGATATATGCTCGACTGCAGACTGGAAAATGTTGTCGTGACACACTACCATTTTTTTTAAAGAGCTTTTAACTTCCCTTCCACATGTTCCACCTGCATTCATTACCTCTTACAAAGATTTCAAAACAAATAAAGGTTTCCGTACTGACTGAATCGGTGTTGCTAACCTGACAATCATTTAGCAAGAGATTCTGTGCAGACTTTGTTCTAAGTGAGGACATTATTATTTCTTTTGTTCTTTTTACTTTCCTCACTTAAAATTTTGTGTGTTTTTGTAATCAGTGATCGCGATAGTATAAGTCCAGTTCTTAGTACGAGTGAAACAGACTAAATCACATAAGACCTTAAATACGTAACTGTGAATATAAAGCTCTTCCAGATAATTATATGAGTCCAAATCATTGTTATTAACAACGAGTAAAAAGTTCTTCCAGTTGCTTCTCTCACTAAAATTAATAAAATATGTCTCCTGAAAAATGTCTTTGTTGACTTATACTTGTTTTCCCTGGCAGCCTCTCATCTGATGGTCTAGTGGCTTCATCAGAAACAATGAGGGCAGCGCACACACGATCGTTTAGTTTGTTCAAGAACATTACGGAGGTGCTAGACAAATTCGAGAGGTAGATGTTGCAAGAGAGATGTTGTACATCACGGTGAGGTGTTTTTTTTTTTTTTTTTTTTTTTTTTTTATAAGACAAGTTGGGTAATATATTATTTCCCGCCCACGAATGACTCGTGAAATTACAACGGGAAAGTCCGAGAAATACGAGCTAACACAATGGTCAATGGTTTACCGTTCCATAGAGTACACACGTAACTACGCCCCATTTCTGTGTATGTATAGATGTTATTTGGAACATGACACATGCTAAGCAATGCTTAATTTTTACTAACTTAAACGAGAGAAGTTATTACTCTGACGGGAAAAAATCACAACACCAAAAAATAATTAATGGCGAGTAAAGAAATTTCGAGAGTGCACTTGTCTAGGTAACATGTGTAAGTAATTAACATTCCAAGATCACAGGTTAATGTAATCACGAGATAAGCCACGGCAAACGTGAAGTGCTGGTACATTAATAAGCGGTGTAACTGCCAGAATGTTGCTGTGGGATGGAGTTTCATGTTGTTGCACTTGGTCAGTCAATACAGGGACGGTTAATGCTGATGGTGGTGCTAGAGTTGTCTTCCGATGATGTGCCATATGTGCTACATTGGAGACAGGAGCAGGCCAAGGTAAATCTTTGACTCTCTGTAGAACATGCTGCGTTATAACATCGCTATGTGGTCGAGCGTTATCCTGTTGGAAAACACCCCGTGGAATGCTGTTAATGAATGGCAGCACAGCAGGTCGAATCAACGAACTAATGCACTAATTTGCCGTCAGAGTGCGTGGGATAATCACGAGAGTGCTCCCGCTGTCATATGAGACCACTGCCCAGACCATAACTCCAGGTGTAGGTCCAGTGTGTCTAGCACGCACGCAGGTTGGTTGCAGGCCCTTCAAACGGGCCTCCTTCTAACCAACACAGGGCCATCATTGGTACGGAGGAAGAACTAGCTTTCATCAGAAAACTCAATAGACTCCACCCTGCCATCCAATGACCTCTCACTTGACACCACTGAAGCAGCAAATTGGGGTGGTTTGTGGTCAGTAGAATGAACGCTACATGGCGTCTGGCTCGGAGCTGTCCATGAAGTAACCGATTTGGTACCATTGTCTCACTGTAGTACCAACTGCTTCTCAAATTGCTGTTGCATATGCGGCACTATGCTCCGGCGCCATACGCCTATGCTCATCCCTCTCGGTAGTGCCACGTGGTCGCCCGGAGCCCGGTGTTCTTGCTATCCTACATTCTCATTACCACCCCTGCCAGTAATATGAAAATGGCTACATTCATGCCAAGTCTTTCTGTAATATCATTGAAGGACGCGCCAGCTTCTAGTATCCCCATTACAAGACCCTTCTGAAACTCAGTGCGGTGTTGAATATGGCGTCTTTCTCGCCTTAAAAGCACTCTTGACTAACACCAACTCACCACGTTCGATCTCAAAGATAACTAACACTCACCAAATTGTATTTAAAGCAAACCTTATGTCACAGAATTATGTACTTCTGGCAAGTGAGAGTCTGTTTACTCTTAGGACAGTGTGTCTATGACATGTTGTATTGTATGTTCTGTGACTATGAAATAAAGTGTTGTAAGACTGCTAACCGCAGCTCTACTGTGATTCACGACGTAAGAAGTTGGTGCCGAAACCCGGGAGACAATTTTCACGATTGTCGTTTTGAATCACGAATTCTGGACGCACGTCACGCGGCAATACTACGAGGCGGCTTACTGCAGCGATTTGTCACACCACGCAACAAGCTCTTCGACGACAACCGCCTGCATACACAGTTAGGTTCAATTGAATTATCACGCTACATGTTTTGTAGTGCCATTTGTAAAGGCAACTGATTACATTATTGCCGCTCTGTACTGCTATTGTAGCTATTCGATTAGCGCTTTAACAAATTATCAGATCCTACCCAACGCCTGTAGGTTGTTTATGACTAGTGCTGCCATCTAGCGACCGTCAATTGAACTACTTCGACTAGCGATCCAAAGATGACGCCTCACTAGGACCAGCTGATCGCTATCCGACACTACTTTAAACTTACGAGTAATCGGACAGAGTGGACATGCCAGACCACAAACCAGAAATACATCACTCTGTGACACCTTATCTGATCCACATAGTGGGGCAACCAGCGCCACTGTTATGCGACTGGCGCGGAACTGGAACAGACATCATCTCTAGAAACACGCCTACCAACTTTCGTTTATGTCGCACAACTCCTTCTCTGTGTTCCGATTTTTTTCCGTCGGTGTATTATCTGTATGAAATTATCTACAATATGTGACATTTGGATTTTTTGCGTGTTCTTACATTTAATTAACCTTACAATTTCCGGATTTTCAATGAGCAGCTCTCTTAGTTAATAATTGGTACTTAAATGACATTCGAACCAAAAACTTCTAAGCGTCAACAAGTTTTTTAGGGGCCGTGCACACTTCAGCGAAGCTGCCGCAGCAGTTTAACAACAAACAATTCTCACACCTAAAAATTTCCTAATGTCTGAGTATTTTCGCATTCCAGACAATAATCAATTACGTACCATTTTCATCAATTTTATGCAATGTGCGTTGTATATTTAGTACCTGCGAAGGAAACAAATGTTGCAGTTCCTCATGTTGCGGCTAAGCGATTAGCCTGAGGGCAAACTCCAAAACAGGAGTCGCAGAGTGCGCTAATATTTTTTGCAGCTACTGTTACGTTAATCGTTGTCGAGACACTGCAGCATTTCTGTCTCTATGGTCACGTTTCATTGAGCATGTTATGGTAAATTTTACTGATGAAGAGATCAGCTTGTGGAGCATCTGTACTCTCTGTAGTATGTGAGGTAATGACTGCCCCATACATCGCACACACCATGGATGGTATATACTGTGTCGCTGACGGATTTAAAGATGGATGCAAGGCTGGCTCAGTCTCAACAGGGAACAAGCCAGAAGCAACATCTCGTCGCCCTTACGCTCATCGCTAGTGCTTGAAGCCTTTACAGGCAAGATGTCACATAGAATGAAATTTTCACTCTACAGCGGAGTGTGCGCTGATATGAAACTTCCTGGCAGATTAAAACTGTGTGGCAGACCGATACCGAACTCGGGACCTTTGCCTTTCGCGGGTAAGTGCTCTACCAACTGAGCTCCCCAAGCACGACTCACCCTCCGTCTTCATAGCTTTAATTCCGTCAGTACCTCGTCTCCTACCTTCCAAGGTTCACAGAAGCTCTCCTGCGAACCTGCAGAACTACCACTCCTGGAAGAAAGGATATTGCGGAAACATGGCTTAGCCACAGCCTGGGGGATGTATCTAGAATGAAATTTTCACTCTACAGCGGCGTGTGCGCTGATATGAAACTTCATGGCAGATTAAAACTTTGTGCCAGACCGAGACCCGAACTCGGGACCTTTGCCTTTCGCGGGCAAGTGCTCTACCAACTGAGCTTCCCAAGCACAATTCATCTCGTGCCCCGTCCTCACACTGGTGGAATTAAAGCTGTGAGGAGGGGGCGTGAGTCGTGCTTGGGTAGCTTAGTTGATAGAGCATTTGCCCGCGTACGGCAAAGGTCCCGAGTTCGAGTCTCGGTCCGGCACACAGTTTTAATCTGCCAGGAAGTTTCATGATGTCACTTGTTTATCTCTATATGCTTCCTACAGTAAGTGCCTCCATTATTGAGGCTGATGGTTTTGCTGTTTCTGTTGGAGAATAATAGACGAAGCTACTTTGTCATATTAAGAGTCTGTACATAGATTACTGAACGCTGATGAAAACGTATAAAAAAAAGAATTAATAAAACATCACTGCAAAAGGGTACGTGGAAACAGCTCGCTTTCATTCTAGTTCGAGGAATTTTGAGAAAGTAATTTTGCATTTGCATTTAATGGAAAAAATAACGAAGTTAATGTCTGAGCTGAGGTGATCTAAATGGCAGCGGAGCGGGAAATTGAAGGTCTATGACTTACGTAACTGCTGGCTCTGGCATCAACAGAAATTACAGTCTGCCCCCTCCACAGCCCGTGGCGTGACGTACTGCACCAGCAACAGAAAGGGCGATGGCCACTAGATAAGACTTTCCTGTAACTCGAAACTCCGGAAGACAAGAGGAAAAACTTTCTACTGGAGGGCTGGTAGCGGCATAGAACGAACGATTGTCATGCACAAATGAAGTAACAACGCTATAGTCCAGGGGTGTCCAACCTTTTAACTGGAGCACATTTGAAGAAGACGAGTATTTTCGAGCGCAAGTAATATACTTACTAGCAATAAGCCTTGAAAGAAAGAAACGGCGGTCGGAAGTATATAGTTAACACATGTAAGTAATTTAGAAGTTGTTCATTTGTTATTGTTCTATTATAAAAAAGGAAGATGGAATTTATTTGACATTTTTATATATAGGGTAAGTCACGTAAGGCTTGCACCGCAAATATTGCGGAAATGGAAAGTGGTACTGATGCGCTGTTTTCACAGAATAGATTGTTAGCCAGGAGCTCGCATTGTTAGCCAATAAATAGATTGTAGTAGTACTTAGAATGTTTATTTTTGTGCAAACATACGCGGTTTAAGTGGAGCAATGCCAGCTGACATTAACAAACTAAAAGTAGGCTAAATTAGACTGTCAGTGATGTTTGTTGCAGGATTCTAGTGCGAGTCATTTACGAGATGCCGTATTTTGAAACCACATACAATGCGCTGGTTGGTAGCTCTAACCTCTTTTATTCCCCATTTACTTAAAAACCTACTGTACCTTCCAATGCCATGCCTTCTGATAGTTTTCATTTTCAAAACCTACTTCATTGTTCTCTTCGGTAGTTTACCATGCACACTGAAACTTACTGATGCCGTACGCAGTTCAGGTGGTTCTACTTTCATGGTAATAGACCCTTCCTACATAGTAACACTCCCAGCTCTCTCCTTCGGCTGAAACAATGATTCTCCGAATTTGTCTGTGCTTTTACGAACAATTACGGGACGTTTTTTCTTAACCATATTACGTATATCATTTCCAGGATCGTCAAATTTACCCTGATCTTCAGGCACACATTCCTGAAACGATCCAGTCTTCACGGCTCGATCTGTAGTCTTACATGCAGTTTTCTTCCTCCTCATCTTCCTCCCTCCACCCAAAATGGCTACGAATTTGTGTCCTTCGTAAATAAATGTGTGTGTTCTTCATCATCCACAGCATTCGCAACACAAATGTCATCACCAATAGCTTCATAGTATCTACCTTAAAATCACCGCCTGCAGTCCCACTCTGCACGACATAAAAGTCAGTAGGACATGTACTTCCATGTATGTCTCGCCCAGGCTCCACGGTCTCAAAACCAAGAAACGTTATCGCCCAATGGCGCAGATACTAAAGCACCTAAATCAATATCATGCATATTGCTCCTCACTTATCCATTTATTTCCATACACCACACAACTACTTCGTTTGGCACTTCAGATGCTTCAGACTCCTGATTTTCACAGAAGTAACCTAGAGTAGTTTAGGATACTGAAGCTCACACTTCTAAACTACTCTAGGTTACTTCTACAACGCCATTACTTTGCGTTGTAAATAAACTTACAGCAACTTTCACAACGTTCGATTCCTGACACCCGTTTGCTTGGTCTAATCTCAGACGAGGACTTTTCAGCCGTAATTCCTGCCTCCTCTTAATGACAGCTTATAGTTCCCATCCTAAGACTTGTACAATACCTGTGGTAGCACACACTAAGGAACAACACAAGTGCGTACACTAGTTATGTGGATTCTTCCCAGTAGTGAAACAATTGATCATCACAGGTAGTGTTCAAAATGACCAACGGTAGCCCGGCAACACACGCTTCCAGTCTGGTATGGAACTATTGCTGTACACGTGCTAGCATTTCAGCGGAGGTGTCCGGGCAGGCTGCTGTATACGTGGTTGCGTTATCATCGGGTGTAGTTCCTACGTCCTTGTAGACAGCGACTTTCAGCTTTCCTAATAGATAAGGTCTACAGGCGTCAAATCCGGAGAACCGGCCGGCCGAGGTACATGTCCTTTACGTCCAATCCGACTATTTGTAAATGATTCGCGAACACATGCCGTAGTACTTGGTCCACTATGGGCTGGCCAACGGTCATGTTTACACCACAGGTTCCTCCTAGTCTGTAGAAGAACGTCTGCTAGCATCCGTGAAACATTGTCTGTTAGCAGCTTACTTGTTAAGTTGTAATGTTGTTGCATTAATTTGAGGTGTAAGCGGTGCTGATATTCAAGACCATAAAAGTGGGTTACAAGCTGTGAGCTATGTGAGGAAGTTAACCTTGCATTACTGCGCAACTGTTTCACCAGGTATCCAGTCCAGCTTACCAAATTCCCAACCAGACTAACATTAATTATAATCTTTTAGTATTCATCTTACGATAACCGGTGATATATATATATATATATATATATATATATATATATATATATATAAAGACAATTTAAATAAAAAGAAATAAATCGGTTTATATTTGGACATTTATTTTAAAATTGATCATTGTTCTGTTAAAATTACAGCACATCAAACTTGATTCATAACTGAACTGGTGCCTTATTTAGGATTGTGAAAATGTGAGTTTGTAATCTTACTGAACACATCAAATAGGGAGCCAAGATTGGGAGACTACATACAACACTGCGTTCATAAAATAACACACGAAGAACGTTGAAATATATCCAAGAGGAAATTAACCACAACCAACCAATTCAGTTTTCACCCAAAAAAGTTACGTTCGTAGCGCAATCCTGTCCATCATGAAATTACCACACACTGGTATACTAAATTCATACTAACTCTCTGTGAAATCTTCCCGAAAAGAATAGCTGAGGGCTACTTTGATGATTACACCACATGCTTCACTTGGTCAACTTGGTTTACACAAAGAGTGTAACTCCACAATAATTTTGATAATTAAAATAAATTAGATCGAAAAGCAATTTAAAAAAGAAAAACCTTGAACTGGCTACTATCGTCTTACTACTAACCTGATGGGTCAAACAATTGTTTAAGCACATGGTACTGGTCTCACAAAGTACAGCCCACGTGGGTTGAACATAAAGAAAAGTTGCTATATTGAAAAATATTGTCAAGACGAGACGTTATAATCTCACGCACATTCGCATTTAAGATTGATGATCTTAGTTAGAGTTACTGATCAATACGTGGTTCCACTTTACTCACAAAGTAGTGACAAAGCAACTATCAGAAGATATTCTGAACTTCACACTCGAAATACACCGCGTTGCAATTTAAGATAACATTAGATATTTTAGAACTAAACCTGAAATAAAGGTGATTAAATTTTCAGTTAGGCTGAACTTAAGAAATCCATTGTCCTACGGACTTAGCAGATGCGTGTTTAGCCGGAGATCTTACCACTTCAGACACTCGCCGCAGACAGACTGCCGTGGGTCCCTCCTGAGGGGTGCCTCACAAATACAAACGGAAGTGGCCAGAGGGGCAGCTTCCTATACCAACATGACAAGGGACGGACAGGACCATACTAAGAATAGAAACCTCTCTGCTTTTAGAGAGCGTATCTACCTGTTCCGACATTGGTCCTACTGTTCTCTAGGAGACAGGCTTGTCTGCTACCATCAAGCATGCAACTAGAAATACATTTGCTCATTCATCCTCTCACACAGAAGGGAAGGGGGATGACAGTATCTTATCATATACAGTATATAAAAGAATGCGGATGTAGGTTCCATATGAGACTGTGTGACATGAATTACATATAAACTGTGTCTTAAAGTGTAGTAGTGTGACAGATCGCTCTTGTTTATATATAAAAGTAACACGTTTCACTGCTCAGTCTCCTCCCAGATAGTCAGAAACACCACAGTAAGTTTAGGAAGACGAATTTATGCCGTAAATGATAACTGATTTAAGAAATTAACATGAAAGGAATCCAACAGAGACCTTTCATAACCCCAACGCTCTGGGAAAAGACTGTGCAGGGAATTTTCTGGCCATGCTAGGACATTCCCAAGCTGGCTTCTCACACCCAACTTAAACCAAAAATGTAAATAAAATGCAAAAGGTAACCAGCTACTTGCTAAAACACAATAATTTCAACACATCTTTAGAATCTACCAATTTCAAAGAGAAAAAAAACAATCTGTGACACATATTTAAAAGATAGTGTAGACCTAATTCGGTCAGCAAGTAAAAACAGTGGTTCCTGTGTCATTAATATGAAAACAATTTCTGGTTGTTACCCTTATGGAGTTCACCAGTACTTGCTCATTGCAAGAGCCAACTGATCACAGGAAAATTTATGACTGTTTATTAACAAGTATAATTTACGAAAATAGCAAAGGTACCACAGCAATTTAAAAAAATAACATGAAAATAACATCAGTATTATAAAGCAGAACATTACAATGCACAATCCGCAAAAGCGAAAAAAAAGATAAGACAAAAAACATGTTTTACATAGTGGTTATCGCAAAAAATTCTATATCTTATAAAACTAATAATTTGTAGAATTAAAATAACATTTTGGCACTAATTCAATCACTCTACTAGATTTCAGTTAGTTAGCAAACAATGATCACTGTGTCATTACACTGAAACTACAATTAATTATGTGATTGTTACCCTTAAGAGGTTCCTCACTATAAATATGCCCCATGCAAAGGCTAATCGATCACAGTCCTGTCAGAATGGATAGCTATCTGACCGATAAACGAAGCAATGCCACAGGAAAGAATTTACGAAACAAAATATCACAAATCTAATACATAACACAAGAACAAACACTGATCAATAAAACAGCTCTGAAAGTACAATAGTCAACGTCTAAAAAAACCCATCAATAAATAAAACACCTGCAAAATACAAGACTCAAAGTCTAAAAAAAACAATAAATAGAACACCTGCAAAATACAAGAATCAGTCTAATAAACATCAATAAATCGAACCCCTGCAAAACACACAAGTCAATGTTTCTCTGACAGAAACACACGTATATCCATTGGACGAAGAACCGTATAATCACTGTTCACTGACACACTCTGTAGTTCCACTGTTCCGAGGCACAATATAAGGGGAGGGGGGAACGTTCGTCGCCGCAGCTGTCAGTAGGGATTTTTGTCCATCTGTTGCGTGCAACCCTACCGTCTCTGCCCTCTCATGAAGTTTCTCTTGGTGGCCCGTGTCATGTACACCTCGATTTGGTTCCATGTTTGTGTTGTGAAATTCGTGTGGTATCCTCGTTTGACACGCCAGGTTGATATTCCTGGGCAAGGATGACACTTAATGGCTCTTCTTTGTGCCACCCTTAGCTACCAGAAAACATCGAACTATGATTTACTGTCGCTTGACAGTGGGCATCCGCCAGGAAATGTTGATAGGCGTCGTTGAAGTCTGCCATTTTCTCTGGACAGTATGTGTCAAAAGGCTCCACGCCCCTTGTGTTCTTACATTCTTGAGTTATCCTCAATTGGCTCGCCGGTTTGATATTCCTGGGTAAGGATGACACTTAGTGGCTCTTCTTTGTGCCACCCTTAGCAACCAGAGAACACCGAACCATGACTTACTGTCGCTTCACAATGGGCTTCCGCCAAGAAATGTTGATAGTCGTCGTTGACATCTGCAAGTTTCTCTGGACAGTACCTGTCAAAAGGCTCCACGCCCCTTTATCCCCTGTCTTCTGTCATTTCACCGCGGCCGGCCGCCTCGTAACGGTCGCGTGCGTGTGGTGCGTTGCCAGCAGATGGATTTCCGCGTGGTGGACCGCTCGGCCATCTCAGGTCATCGCCTCCATGAAGGGTCGCACTGATGTGGCCGGCCATTAGCTCTGGGTGCAAGGGAAAGTGTTTGCCGCGTACCCATCTTTTGTTGTCGACCACGCTCCCGAAGTGGTCCAGTTGACAGTGTGTCGTGCTGGGAAACCCACCTGTTTACAACTAGTCCTCCTCCTTGCTGCTCCCGCTGTCTTGTAAGAGTTCAGCCGGTTCGTTTTCATGTTCTCAACTGCATTCACAGAAATTGTTCAGCATAGTTATGTGATTACAAAATGTCATACATAATACCACTTAGTACTGTCTTTCAAAATTTTTAAGAACAAAAGTGAGACTTATTCCTTTTTTTTGCGAAAAAAAATTACATGAATCGACAATATAAAAATAAAAAGTTAAATGACTTGACAATATAAAAAAATAAAAGTGAAATGAATTGACACTATAAAAATAAAAAGTAAATGAACTGAGAATATAATACCGAAACCCACATCACTAATGTGGTTCACTTGCGTTTTAATAAAGCAAATGCTACTTATTAATTCACTAAAATGAATAGGATTATGTGTTGTGCAAGTATAGCTCAGGGCAGCATAGGGTTCACATGTTATTTACACACACACACACACATGCACACCTGTTGTCTATACTACAAACTAACTACCCATAAACATGTATTACTCAAAATTCTACTTCAATCCACTACTAGTTAATCCAACAAGCTACTTCAATGCTACTTCAACACAGTGTTTATACCACTAAAACAATGATCTAATTCGTCATCTTCTTGACGCTCGTGGCATATGTCTTGTCACATGATAAATATGGAGAAACTTTCCTTAAAAATACATAGTAAAAAGAACAATGGTTATTTGCACGCCAAAACATTTATACCAGTTGACACACCTAATAAGAGACTCGCAATTATACATTTATCATACCCATATGTTTATACATAAAACAGTATGATAATTTCATCTAAAATTACGTTATCACAAGAATTAATCACGCAGATGACTCTGAGAAGGGTAAAAATATTTTCATCCTACAGGTTATATCACATTTTCTTACCATTTTGCTGCAATTTCATTCCTTCTTTAAGTTACCTTTCGCTTCCAAATCAGTTATTTCGCCTGTGGTGGTTATTCTGAATTCATTTCTCATGAATGGCAAAGTTGTGGTCTCCTCTATTCTGTAAAACAGTTTCATTTTAACATCCTATTGAACTTACAACTGACACAAAAGATCCGAATCCTCCTGTAGTTTAAATGACAAATGTTTTGCTTCATCCTTATCACATTAAACCAAGCTTTCCTTCGGTCCCATAATCAAAATTATTTAATCTTCCTCTACCTTCAAGAGGGGCATTTCTTCAGTTCAACTCATATAGGCTGCAGTGCATTTCGCACTAGCAAAACAGTAAGCTGTAATGCTCCCAGCATCAGCAAAACAAATAAACGTTGCTTTTCTAGGACATGTATTAATGCAGAATAATTTTTTAGGTTCTGGCTCAACATCAATCAAGACTACAGAAAGGACCCATATTTCTGTTCCATTCTCCATTTGCTGAAAAACTTCTCGTATTTGACTACCACAATAATATTTCAGGGCGACGTAAATTACACAAACCACAATTCTTCTTTCGCCTTGAAGGGAATCAATCTACTGATGCCATCCACAGACAGCACTTCACATACTCAGCTATAAAGAACAAAACAGAAATATATATCATCAATATTAACATATCATAGCATATTGGGAAATCAATGGTTAAACAATCGTATTATTGCATCCTGTTTTCAAGATTCTAAACTTACTCATTCCTATCTCGGAGTTCTACTATCTTAAAATATTCATAGAGCACGCATACTATAGTAAGAGATCCTCATTTATACTGACAGATATAGAATAGTAATAGATAGACAGTAGCACTGAAAGCAGAAAATCGGAAACAAGGCTACTAACAGCTGGGGACCTGGGTTTGCCAGACCCGTAATACCCACAGATCGGATATTCCCCTGAGTTTTGCATTAATTCAACACAGATCTTGCTTCTCTCAGGAGCGACTCTTTTCAATTTACACCAAAAAACCATAAACAGCATTTCACTCATTCACAAAGAAACCTTTTATCTATACATTTGAACCAACCTAAATCCTAATTGCACAAGGAAAGAAAAAAAAAAAAAACTAAAAACATCACTTCAATCAATCGCATAGAAACATCTTTATCATTATTTTTACCAACATATTATTCAAAATGCATATTTCACAAATGTAAACCAATCAATTCATTCTCCTCTCTATACACCCTATGTACTCATTTGCCATGTCACTCATTTGTTCCGATTGGGCGCCTTCTGCGCTGATCATTTGTCATTGCCGGTTTTGTGGTGGTGGTGGTTGTTGGGATGTTTAAGGGGGACTAAACAGCTAAGGTCATCAGTCCTCCATTCCAAAAACAGGCGAGACAAAGTCAGTCAGTCAGTCAGTCAGTCACTTCCAGCCACTCATCCTCCCACCGACGCATGATGGTGGTGGTTGTTGTGGGGATGTTTAAGGGGGACTATACAGCTAAGGTCATCAGTCCCCCATTCCAAAAACAGGCGAGACATTAAGGCGCGGAGCAGATAAAACCCCAAGGGGAAGGAGACCCCCCCCCCCAGGCACTAAAGAACACAAATTAGGCAACAAACACTACAGACACGAAGACACCAGACACCAGACACCAGACAAAAAGAAACGGAACAAAAGAAGATGACCGGAGACTGGTTGACGGACCACGACAACAAAAAAGGGAAAGAGTCAACTATCCAATGAGACACCAAAACAGCAACAAATATGGAGAGACGCGAGGACAAAAGACACAGAAACGGAAAAGTGTAGGACCCCCCTAAATGGATCCATAAAAAGGACTAGCATGGATAAAATGTAAAACATTGTCAGCCATGGAGGCATCGTCGCATAAAATCAAAGGCAAGGTGCCTGGGAAATTAAAAGACTGCCGAAGGGTGCGCAGTCGGGGACACTCCAATAAAATGTGGGCGACCGTCAGCCGGGACCCACACCGACACAGGGGGGGATCCTCCTGACGCAAAAGATGGCCGTGCGTCAGGTATGTATGGCCGATGCGGAGCCGACACAGGATAACAGAGTCCCTGCGAGAAGACCGCAGGGAGGAGCGCCACACATCGGTCGTCTCCTTGACAGTCCGCAGTTTATTAGGCATTGTCAAGCCTCGCCACTCAGCAGACCACATCCCAAGCACCTTACGGCGCAACACCAGCTGCTGATCGGGAGCCGTGAGGCCCATCTCCAAAGCTGGGGCGTCGAGTGCCCCTTTGGCCAGCCTGTCAACACGTTCGTTCCCCGGGATGCCAACATGACCTGGCGTCCAAACCAAGACCACCGAACGTCCAGAACGGGCAATGACGGAAACAGACTCCTGAATAGATGATACCAGAGGAGAAGAGGGATAGCAGCGGTCGATGGCCTGAAGGCTGCTCAGGGAGTCACTGCAGATGACGATGGACCTACCTGAGCAGAAACGCATATGCTCAAGAGCGCGCAAGATGGCCACCAGCTCTGCAGTAAAAATACTGCAGCCAGCCGGCAAGGAGCGTTGCTCAACATGGGCAGCGTGAGCAAAAGCGTAGGCAGTGCGACCATCAACCAGGGAACCATCAGTGTAGACAGGCTCACAGCCCGGAAATGATTCGAGGAGCGCAAGAAAACGGCGACGGAGGGCCACAGGCGGAGCCGAGTCCTTAGGTCCCTGTGCCAAATCCAGACAGACGGACGGCCGGGACAAACACCAGGGAGGCGTAGGTGTACGGACCCGGAAGGGAGGCAGAAGAGGGAATGACCCCAGTTCTGACAGCAGGGACTGGACACGGACAGCTACGGAAAGCCCAGACCTAGGTCGCCGTTCGGGCAGATGGAGGACCATGGCAGGGAAAAGCAGGCGACGATTGGGATGGTCTGGCGAGCAATGCACGTGGACAGCATAGTCGGCGAGCAGTCGATGGCGGCGAATCCGCAGTGGGGGAACCCCGGCCTCCACCAGTAGACTATCTACGGGGCTGGTACGAACAGCGCCAGTTGCAAGCCGAACCCCACAGTGGTGTATGGGGTCTAACAACTTCAACACTGAGGGTGATGCAGACCCATAGGCCAGGCACCCATAATCAAGCCGGGACTGCACAAGGGCTCTGTACAATCGCAGCAGCGTGCAGCGATCTGCACCCCAAGACGTGTGGCTAAGGCAGCGGAGGGCGTTGAGGTGCCGCCAGCATTTTTGCTTCAGCTGAGTAACATGAGGAACCCATGTGAGCCGGGCATCAAACACGAGTCCCAAGAAGCGGCAAGTGTCCACCACTTCAAGCAGGTGGCCGTCGAGGTAAAGTTCAGGATGAGGGTGGACCGTCCGATGCCTGCAGAAGTGCATAACTCGAGTCTTGGCTGCAGAGAACTGAAAACCATGAGTCAGAGCCCATGATGCTGCCTTGCGAACGGCGTCTTGCAGCCTACGGTCGGCGACTCCCGTAGTCGTGGAGCTAAATGAGATGCAGAAGTCGTCGGCATACAAAGAAGGAGACACCGACGACCCCACTGCTGCAGCCAGACCATTAATGGCCACTAGAAATAAGGAGACGCTCAACACTGAGCCCTGCGGGACCCCATTTTCCTGTATATAAGATGAACTAGAGGTGGCACCAGCTTGCACCCGGAAAGAGCGGCGCAATAAAAAGGTTTGAAGAAAAGCCGGGAGCCGACCACGAAGACCCCACTCATGCAACGTGGCAAGGATGTGATGCCGCCATGTGGTGTCATACGCCTTCCGCAGATCGAAAAATACAGCAACGAGATGCTGACGTCGGGCAAAGGCCGTACGGACTGCAGATTCCAGCCGCACCAAATTGTCCGTGGCAGACCGGCCCCGACGGAAGCCACCCTGGGATGGAGCGAGGAGACCGCGCGACTCAAGGACCCAACACAAACGCCGCCCCACCATACGTTCGAGCAATTTGCACAAAACGTTGGTGAGGGTAATGGGACGATAGCTGTCCACCGCCAGTGGGTCCGCACCGGGCTTCAAGATGGGGACAATAACACCCTCTCGCCATTGCGACGGGAACACGCCTTCGCTCCAAATGCGATTAAATATCGCGAGAATGTGTCTCTGGCAGTCCCTGGAGAGATGCTTCATTCATTTCCATTTGCTGGGTTATGTCTAGGGTTGCCCAGTCGGGGGGAGGACAGAACTCAAATTGCTTGAGCCATGCTCGTGGATGTACTCCTTTTTGCGAATTTCGAAATATCTCAAACTTTCTCACCGTAAGGAAATGTTTGAAATCAAATCCCCGCATTTCCTCCCAGCGAGGGCCTTGAATGTTTCTATTTTTCTCATGTCTGCCCCTCAAAATACGTTCTTCCCTGTCGTCAAAATCTCCCTCGTGGCCGGAGTCCCTCTCTGCACTGTTCGTGCAGCTATTTTTAATGCTATTGGCGAGTTTGGAATCACACCCCATGCGGCTTTCCAGATCCACCACGCGTTCTTGTAATTCGCCTGTTACAGCTTTGTGCCGCCTGTTGACTTCGAACTGTTCCTTCTGAAATCTAAGAAGCGAACGCACTTCTTCGGTCTCTACGACCGCTACCGATGTAGTATTGTTATCGCTCTCCGTCACCTTCATCGTACCTGCGATGTCCGCTAATGCCGCAATCTTATCATGTATTTGTCTGTTGTCCTCCGCCCCAGTCTGCTTAAATTGTTCTACTTGCTGTTCGAGTGCGTGAATCTCTTGACTGTTGTACGCTACTGTGTTGCTAATGGACGTGGGACAATGCGTTTCCGCCTCCTGGACCCTTGAGAGTACCTGCTGGCGTTCCCTTTGGCATTCTTCTCTCAGCGCTTGGAAATTCCTAAGTAGCTGTTCTTCGCGCTCTTTCGATTCCGCATCGCGACTTCTCTTGTCCTGTTCTAAGGCTTGCAGACAACCATCAATTTGTTCAAATGTACGGCCTAATTCTCTCATAATATCACTTTTTATTTCACTTGCCAGATTGTTTATTCTTTGTGAGATAACATCGGACACTCTCTGCATCGACTTGTCGACTTTATTTGTCTGCTGGATTAGTTTTTCGTCTATTTGTTCACCTAGCTCTCGGATCGATTTTTCAGATTTCAGCGTCATTTTTTCGCCTAGCTCTCGGATCGGTTTTTCAGATTTTTGCGTCATTTGATCGCCTAGCTCTCGGATCGATTTTTGAGATTTCTCTGCGTTTTCTTTATTTTGTTGCAATAAGGCTTTCATGAGTTCTGCCAAATCAATTTGGTTAGTTGGAGGCAAATTAATTTCTGGCTCTGATGTGAGCCCGTTCGTCCTGTTTTACATTTCCTCTGAAGTATTCCCCAATGCATTTTCGGAACTGTCCGACGCGTTAATATTCGAAATCAAATTAACTCCTTGGTCCATGTTGCTTATGTTGTTGGACCGCCTACTTTTAGGTTGGTTACGTGTCTGCATTAGTTTAATTTATACCCGGTACGCAACACACTAATCAAAATAAATGTATCCCCCAAAAATTACGACAGTCACACGAAAGGTACCCAACCTAGTATGCACTTTTTCACACGCAAAACAAATATATATCTTTGATCGAAGTCAGTGCAATTTACAAGCGAGAAAAAAAACACATTAATATAAAACACACAAACATAGAAAACAAAACAAGACAAACAACACAACGCTGCTCAACAACGCAGTCAATCTTTTGAAAGTCTGCTCACAAAAAACGCAGAAGTTGTTTGAGCGCTGCAGCGAAAAAAAATTAAGATTATACAAAGCTCACAATCTAACGTTTCAGAGATTCCAGAGTCCAGCGGAATCACAGAACAGGGTCGCCATGTGTAATGTTGTTGCATTAATTTGTGGTGTAAGCGGTGCTGATATCCAAGACCATAAAAATGGGTTAAAAGCTGTGAGCTATGTGAGGAAGTTAACCTTGCATTACTGCGCAACTGTTCACCAGGTATCCAGTCTAGCTTACCAAATTCCCAACCAGACTAACATTAATTATAATCTTTTAGTATTCATCTTACGATAACCAGTGATATATATATATATATATATATATATATATATATATATATATATATATATATAAAGACAATTTAAATAAAAAGAAATAAATCAGTTTATATTTGGACATTTATTTTAAAATTGATCATTGTTCCATTAAAATTTCAGCATATCAAACTTGATTCATAACTAAACTGGTGCCTTATTTAGGATTGTAAAAATGTGAGTTTGTAATCTTACCGAACACATCAAATAGGGAGCCAAGATTGGGAGACTACATACAACACTGCATTCATAAAATAACACATGAAGAACGTTGAAGCATATCCAAGAGGAAATTAACCACAACCAACCGATTCAGTTTTCACCCAAAAAAGTTACGTTCGTAGCGCAATCCTGTCCGTCATGAAATTACCACACACTGGTATACTAAATTCATACTAACTCTCTGTGAAATCTTCCCAAAAAGATTAGCTGAGGGCTACTTTGATGATTACACCACATGCTTCACTTGGTCAACTTGGTTTACACAAAGAGTGTAACTCCACAATACTTTTGATAATTAAAATAAATTAGATCGAAAAGCAATTTACAAAAGAAAAACCTCGAACTGGTTACTATCGTCTTACTATTAACCTGATGGCTCAAACAACTGTGTAAGCACGTGGTACTGGTCTCACAAAGTACAGCCCACGTGGGTTGAACATAAAGAAAAGTTGCCATATTGAAAAATATTGTCAAGACGAGACGTTATAATCTCACGCACATTCGCATTTAAGATTGATGATCTTAGTTAGAGTTACTGATCAATACGTGGTTCCACTTTACTCACAAAGTAGTGACAAATCAACTATCAGAAGATATTCTGAACTTCACACTCGAAATACACTGCGTTGCAATTTAAGATAACATTAGATATTTTAGAACTAAACCCGAAATAAAGGTGATTAAATTTTCAGTTAGGCTGAACTTAAGAAATCCATTGTCCTACAGACTTAGCAGATGCGCGCTTAGCCGGAGATTTTACCACTTCAGACGCTCGCCGCGGACAGACTGCCGTGGGTCCCTCTTACTGTTCACTAAGAGACAGGCTTGTCTGCTACCATCAAGCGTGCAACTAGAAATACATTTGCTTATTCATCCTTTCACACAGAAGGGAAGGGGGATGACAGTATCTTATCATATACAGTATAAAAAAGAAAGCGGATGTCGGTTCCGTATGAGACTGTGTGACATGAATTGCATATAAACTGTGTTTTAAAGTGTAGTAGTGTGACAGATCGTTCTTGTTTATATATAAAAGTAACACGTTTCGCTGCTCAGTCTCCTCCCAGATAGTCAGAAACACCACAGTAAATTTAGGAAGAGGAATTTATGCCGTAAATGAGAACAGATTTAAGAAATTAACATGAAAGGAATCCAACAGAGACCTCTCAAAGTGTTCAAGGTTCCGTCTATGAAAAACTGGTCTGTTAGCTGATGGTTCACTGTCCCACACCAGACATTTACACTCCATGGATGCCGATGTTCCACCTCAGAGCCAACGGGGGTTTTCAACAGTACAATACTGCATGTTCGGGCGGGTTACCTGGACATGATTGGTGAACGTGGCTTCATCAGTAACCAAGAGACATGATATATGTGGACTTTCCTGTCTCAGTGTCCACGTACAAAGATCACACAACTCTCATAATCGTTTCCATGCAGCTCTTGGTGGAGAGGGACGTGATAGGGATGTAACCTATGTCGCTGGAGAATGCATAGGACACACATTCTCATGCGGGACTAACGTGCAGATCAATTGTAAAAGCAGCAAGAATTTTAATTTCCACTTCTTCCGTAGTCGGTTTTTTTCTTCTGTTAATTGTCTAGGTGTTACATTACCACCTTCAAGTAACTGGTTGAAGAAGATGATAAATAAATGCTGCTATGGTGGCGTCTATTGGGATATCTTTTGCATACGTCATATGACAACGAAATGCATTATTCCTACTGTCTCCATACACCATGAGGACATCGCCTTTGTTTGTATTGGTAGATCCCATCGTTCACTCACGACCTACTGCTTGGACTGTCACACACTGACTGATTAGCAAGTTGCACTGCACTCAAGGAACACAAAAGCACACTGTAAGCAAACATAGTAACATCGTACTTAGCATCCACACACGTTGACTGGCACTAGGCAGTGTCAGTATGCAAATTTTTTCAAAATACAACATCTAATAAAAGACTCAAACTAGAATCCTGTAACAAACACAGCTGTTATTCTAATTTACTCTACTTTTAGTTTGTTTATGTAAATAAGCATTGCCTTGTTCAAAAAAGTGTATGTTTACACAAAAATGCGCTTCGCAAGTATTATTACAATCTGTTTATTGCCTAACAATACGAGTCTCTGCCTACAAACCCATTCTGTGAAAACCGCACGTCAGTAGCACTTTCCATTTCTGTAATATTAGCTGTGCAAGTTTTAGCCGCTTCACATTGTGGGGTCCTGCCCACTCGTCTCTTATAGGGTGCCTAAAGCATGCTGCTTTCGCGGATAGCTATAGAACAACTCAAAAAAATCACATTAATGGTTCTTATTACAATAAAGTAGACTGACAATACTTAACTTTGGGTTGCAAACAATTGGCGACATGCAAATAACCAGTGTCCCTTTGCTATATACTCGTACACTACTGGCCATTAAAATTGCTACACCAAGAAGAAATGCAGATGATAAACGGGTATTCATTGGACAAATATATTATACTAGAACTGATATGTGATTACATTTTCATGCAGTTTGGGTGCGTAGATCCTGGGAAATCAGTACCCAGAACAACCACCTCTGGCCGTAACAACGGCCTTGATACGTTATACAGGTACAGCTGCCCATGCAGCTTCAACACGATACCACAGTTCATAAAGAGTAGTGACTGGCGTATTGTGACGAGCCAGTTGCTCGGCCACCATTGACCAGACGTTTTCAATTGGTGAGAGATCTGGCGAATGTGCTGGCCACGGCAGCAGTCGAACATTTTCCGTATCCATAAAGGCCCGTACAGGACCTGCAACATGCGGTCTTGCATTATCCTGCTGAAATGTAGGGTTTCGCAGGGATCGAATGAAGGGTAGAGCCAAAAAATGGTTCAAATGGCTCTGAGCACTATGGGACTTAACATCTAAGGTCATCAGTCCCCTAGAACTTAGAACTACTTAAACGTAACTAACCTAAAGGCATCATACACATCCATGCCCGAGGCAGGATTCGAACCTGCGACCGTAGCAGCCGCACGGTTCCGGGCTGAAGCGCCTACAACCGCTCGGCCACCACGGCCGGCCATAGAGCCACTGGTCGTAACACATCTGAAATGTAACGTCCACTGTTCAAAGTGCCGTCAATGCGAACAAGAGGTGACCGGGACGTGTAACCAATGGCACGTCATACCATCACGCCGGGTGATACGCCAGTATGGCGATGACGAATATACGCTTCCAATGTGCGTTCACCGCGATGTTGCCAAATACGGATGCGACAATCATGATGCTGTAAACAGAACCCGGATTCATCCGAAAACATGACGTTTTGCCATTCGTGCACGAAGGTTCGTCGTTGAGTACACCATCGCAGGCGCTCCTGTCTGTGATGCAGTGTCAAGGGCAACCGCAGCCACGGTCTCCGAGCTGATAGTCCATGCTGCTGCAAACGTCGTCGAGCTTTTCGTGCAGATGCTTGTTGTCTTGCAGACGCCTCCATCTGTTGACTCAGGGATCGAGACGTGGCTGCACGATCCGTTACTGCCATGCAGTTAAGATGCCTGTCATCTCGACTGCTAGTGATAGAAGCCGTTGGGGTCCAGCACGGCGTTCCGTAATACCCTTCTGAACCCACCGATTCCATATTCTGCTAACAGTCATTGGATCTCGACCAACGCGAGCAGCAATGTCGCGATACGATAAACCGCAATCGCGATAGGCTACAATCCGACCTTTTTCAAAGTCGGAAACGTGATGGTACGCATTTCTCCTCCTTAAACGAGGCATCACAACAACGTTTCACCAGGCAACGCCGGTCAACTGCTGTTTGTGTACGCGAAATCGGTTCGAAACTTTCCTCATGTCAGCACGTTGTAGGTGTCGCCACCGGCGCCAACCTTGTGTGAATGCTCTGAAAAGCTAATCATTTGCATATTACAGCATCTTCTTCCTGTCGGTTAAATTTCGCGTCTGTAGAACGTCATCTTCGTGGTGTAGCAATTTTAATGGCCAGTAGTGTATATACTATGTTCGCGCCAGTTATCACATAGTTCATAAGTAAGTTTGTATGGATCACTAATAACGGCTCTTCTAGTGCCTCTCTTCTGCTGCGTGGTTTATAGTCTGGGTCTCCTAGTGCCGGTCTGCTACTGCCCCTGCTAGTACACGTCTTGTACTGTCCACCCGAGGCTGGCAGGAGTGGCGCTTGCACAGGGTGGAGAAGAATTATGTAACGAAATTTTAGCCCTGGATAGCTGATGCCAGTAGGAACAAAAATAACTAACGTTGTGCAGGTCGACAACGCAGCATTTTTAAACTACAGAAACTTGTCGCCACGCCCTCCGATTGCCCGTGGGATTGCCCTGTTGCCGTTTGTCGGTTGATGGGCTGCACTATGGTTGTCGGTTCACACATAGAAACGTCCCTCTCCCCATCACTACCCCAACGTGATACGCATACGTGTCGAAGAGGTCTTTCTGTTTGTCTCCACCTCACGTTGACCAGAGCATCTGGCAACAGGGCAATACTGCAGCCAATTGGAGTGCGTGGCGCCAAGTTTCCTTACTTTAAATACTGTGCATTGTCGACCTACGCAACATTAGTAATTTTGGATCCAACTGGCATCAGCTATGTCTTTCGCCAGAGGCCGCTCCTGTCCTGGTGCGGCCCTAGCCAGGGGACTATGGGCTGACGTCGTCTCACATCCTTCTCTGCTCTTGCATTCTTCACCTTCGTGCCGGCGCTTGGTGTTGCGCCAGAATACACACTGTATGGTATTTCATTAATAATTTTATGTAATAGTAATCACAAATCATAGAACTAATAAGACATTTGACTTTGAATTCGAGAAACTAATGTGTCAGTATCAAATTCGATGGAAGCGGTAGCTGTTCTCAGGTATTCATCTAAGATGTTTGTTCTGCTCTTTGTGTGCTTTACTCTAAAATAGCTGTCTACAGACGTACGCGTTACTAGACGAAGAGGACATACGTAAAGCATAACTGTGCAACAATGAATATTTGTCTCTGGGCAGGTATGATACGTAAAACTCTAACAAAGATCCATTATCAGCTTTTTCTTTTAGCTGAACGTCGGGCTTCAGCTCTGTGCGTTCCATCTGAAAATCTTCTGGTAACGTGTCTGTATTGTCTGTAAAAGATGTGGCATAAATACAAAGATTTTAATAATTTTCCCCGAATATCCTGAAATCGATTTTCAAATTCTTGTATCAAAATGAAAAGCGTGGCTGCATATTTCCTCGTATTTTTAGGGTCATGTTTTGCCCAGGTACTGAAAAGAAAAAACAAGTTGTTTGCATTTAATTGAGACTGCCATAATTTCAATTTCATTTGGAATGTGTCTATTGTCTGATACGTTGTACTCATAATTAGGTTTCTACCTTGAAGATGCCTGGTGAAGTCCACTAAAAATGGTAAAACGCATCCAGTCGCCATCTTTCAAGTTCTAGCAGAGATTTTGCTTTTGATATTGAAACCTCCTCTTAGAAAAATTAATGAATTACTGTGCTGATAAACCTCTTACGTTATTTGATTTTCAAACAGCTGAGCAGAACTGAACGTAATCAGACATTTCGTTCTTTACTTATTCTGATCAACACTAAACTGACACACAATATTTTTAGCGCAGCGCAATCTGACTTTCAATAATCTCTACAACAGAATGGCCCTGACTAACAATAATCTATACCTTTCATGTACCTTTCATGTATCACTTACCTCACAAAAACCTTCGTTACTCGAACTACTGCAATACAGCGAGCGCCAATACTGCCACCTAAATAAAAGATTCTAACTACTGTAGGCAGTAACTACTGATAGGCATAGTTAGCAAATGAAAGATTCTGATGGAGAACAAACAGTGCCGCGCGGGATTAGCCGAGCGGTCTGCGGCGCTGCAGTCATGGACTGTGCGGCTGGTCCCGGCGGAGGATCGAGTCCTCCCTCGGGCATGGGTGTGTGTGTTTGTCCTTAGGATAATTTAAGTTAAGTAGTGTGTAAGCTTAGGGACTGATGACCTTAGCAGTTAAGTCCCATAAGATATCACACACAACAAACAGTGTATTTACCTTAATAATGTTCAAAAGTCATAATATACACTCCTGGAAATGGAAAAAAGAGCACATTGACACCGGTGTGTCAGACCCACCATACTTGCTCCGGACACTGCGAGAGGGCTGTACAAGCAATGATCACACGCACGGCACAGCGGACACACGAGGAACCGCGGTGTTGGCCGTCGAATGGCGCTAGCTGCGCAGCATTTGTGCACCGCCGCCGTCAGTGTCAGCCAGTTTGCCATGGCATACGGAGCTCCATCGCTGTCTTTAACACTGGTAGCATGCCGCGACAGCGTGGACGTGAACCGTATGTGCAGTTGACGGACTTTGAGCGAGGGCGTATAGTGGGCATGCGGGAGGCCGGGTGGACGTACCGCCGAATTGCTCAACACGTGGGGCGTGAGGTCTCCACAGTACATCGATGTTGTCGCCAGTGGTCGGCGGAAGGTGCACGTGCCCGTCGACCTGGGACCGGACCGCAGCGACGCACGGATGCACGCCAAGACCGTAGGATCCTACGCAGTGCCGTAGGGGACCGCACCGCCACTTCCCAGCAAATTAGGGACACTGTTGTTCCTGGGGTATCGGCGAGGACCATTCGCAACCGTCTCCATGAAGCTGGGCTACGGTCCCGCACACCGTTAGGCCGTCTTCCGCTCACGCCCCAACATCGTGCAGCCCGCCTCCAGTGGTGTCGCGACAGGCGTGAATGGAGGGACGAATGGAGACGTGTCGTCTTCAGCGATGGGAGTCGCTTCTGCCTTGGTGCCAATGATGGTCGTATGCGTGTTTGGCGCCGTGCAGGTGAGCGCCACAATCAGGACTGCATACGACCGAGGCACACAGGGCCAACACCCGGCATCATGGTGTGGGGAGCGATCTCCTACACTGGCCGTACACCACTGGTGATCGTCGAGGGGACACTGAATAGTGCACGGTACATCCAAACCGTCATCGAACCCATCGTCTACCATTCCTAGACCGGCAAGGGAACTTGCTGTTCCAACAGGACAATGCACGTCCGCATGTATCCCGTGCCACCCAACGTGCTCTAGAAGGTGTAAGTCAACTACCCTGGCCAGCAAGATCTCCGGATCTGTCTCCCATTGAGCATGTTTGGGACTGGATGAAGCGTCGTCTCACGCGGTCTGCACGTCCAGCACGAACGCTGGTCCAACTGAGGCGCCAGGTGGAAATGGCATGCCGAGCCGTTCCACAGGACTACATCCAGCATCTCTACGATCGTCTCCATGGGAGAATAGCAGCCTGCATTGCTGCGAAAGGTGGATATACACTGTACTAGTGCCGACATTGTGCATGCTCTGTTGCCTTTGTCTATGTGCCTGTGGTTCTGTCAGTGTGATCATGTGATGTATCTGACCCCAGGAATGTGTCAATAAAGTTTCCCCTTCCTGGGACAATGAATTCACGGTGTTCTTATTTCAATTTCCAGGAGTGTATATATCAGTTAATGATATCCATTATTACAAATTTACTGTTTCTGGCGGACACACGTCCAGATCGTCCGCTCCTAAAATTCTGCCATCTCTCTCCCCACATCCACCACTGCTGGCGACTCACCTCCAACTGCGCAACGCTACCCGCTGTTCACATCCAACTACCCAACACTACAACAGCAATATTCCAACAATGCAAACCAGCCACAGACTGCACACAGCACAGTCAGTGATTTCCATACAGAGCACTACGTGGCGTTACCAACATAAAAACCTAAACAGCGTTCTTACAATAGCATGAAATATGCGATTTCATTAATTACCGTATGCCAGAAAATCTTTTTAACATCTGGCCTCGACTGACCGCCTTGCTTTTGTAAAATGTACATCACCATACTCAGCATCCAGACTTCTATGGAACTCCTGGAATTGGCGTGGAGTCCCACAACTGTACAGAAATAACACAGAATTTCCTTCTATTTCCATAAATAAACTTCATTATGCGTTTCTAAACCTCCAGTTTCGCAGTTGCAACTGCAGTAGCCATAAGATAACATACCAACACGTCTAACAAAGTTGCCGATTATGAGAACAAGATGCTGCGGTTCAAGTATAGCACGGGTGGCAATGTTAAGGACGGGAGGGGACAACGAGAAAATAGCATCGTGTAGCGGGAGTTTCAGATTGAACATATCATATTTATCATAATTTTTACATAAACGAAATTTTATAAAAAATTTTATTCCTGATCATATAACAATGCCCACTTACTGTGCCGAAATGGTAATTGCTCTGGGCCGCATGTAGCTCATGGGCCACGGATGGGACACCCCTGACTTAGTCTGTTCCTCTGGTCAAGTGCTTGCAGATCACAAGACTATACAACTTACAAATGGGCAGCTCACTCAACAGTTTGTGCTGGCGCTTTATCCTTCATTACACCGTGCCACAACTTGACTTGAGAACCTGTAAATTACTTACTTTACTTTTTAAAACTCAATATGATGAACACCAGCCACAGCTTCAAAAATAACTGTCCTCTATTGTACCCTTAAAATATATACTTATTCAAGCGGCATTGTACCTCAGATATATTGCCTTTTGAACACTTACAATGACTGCAATAACAGATTTCAAAGTTTGGCAGCAGCGATAAGTTGCGAAGCTAAGTTGAGCTTCTGCTCTCTACTTGTTACCGGTACACGTCAATGCTTTTATTTCCATTCACTCGACTGTCTTTACTTTTTGACCGCTGCCAACTCTAGTGATCTAATGAACTAATGTTGTACGTGCCAGCTGTAAAATAAATAGCGTAACGAGCGTGCTTGAACATGAACAACTATTGAAATGCTGTCACATAAGTTTATTACTTTCGTATATCATAGCTGCTGGTTATGTGTGCGAATACATGCCTAAAGTGGAATCATTGTATAGCAGACAAATGACATTCCCCATCCTACGTCGTTCCTCAATATAGGGACAAAGTTCTCCATCCTGCTTTCTCTACACCTCACACTCCACTGTGGCCGAAGCTTAACTTTAACACCGACAACTTACATCGACTTCTATCGATATCCATGGAACGGAGCTATGGCGACTGAGAACACTCAGATTAGAGGTAAAACGTGGTTTCAACACTATAGTGATGCCAAAAACTTAACAATTTTAATGCGTTAGACTGCAGAGCGCCTCACAGTTTAATTTGTAGTGGTGTAGCAACAGAATGTCCGTAGGCGTCAGCTGGGGAAGACAACATGGGCACTTGTGCCCCGTCTCCTCCCTGGAATCTGTTCATGTGTTGAGTGGATAACCGTCAGCTCTCTGTAATGTAGGGTGACGTAACGTTTCTTCATTTTATTTTATTTTTTTAGCACCAATTAAATTTAATACGTATGGCACGACATGTCTCGAAACTGACCTACTATTTTATATAAGAAATAGGAATTCTATAGTCCTGCCCCTGCAACCCCCCCCCCCCCCCCCCCGGACCCTCCCGTCCTGGAAAAATTTCTGCGAACGCTCATGAATATACCCAATACAGAAGTTGGACCTGGTTTCAATGGAACAACACTCCGTTGCTGAGTCCTAGGGTGGCTGACCAATCACCGAGAGTGTGATTTCTTACTTGAGCGCTAAACAACAAATATAGTCTCAGGAATTTTTGAAACTTTTCGTCACACTGACAGCAAGAAGGCAGTTGCGTGACTGAGATTGTGTTGGTGTCAAGTTCACTTGAGGTGATATTCCACGCTAAGTTTTTTTATTCATGTTTTGGAAGAGTTAAATGTTCTTAAATAATTGTGTTAATCTAATAATACTAACCTTACATGACAATAAATGTAACTTTTGTAGCATCAGTGTTAAGGTCAAGGGGTTAGCACCAGAAAAAAGACCCACTGGGAAAAAGACTTTAAGTGTGAAAGAAAAGTGAATATTGTTGTTGTTGTGGTCTTCAGTCCAGAGACTGGTTTGCTGCAGCTCTCCATGCTACTCTATCCTGTGCAAGCTTCTTCATCTCCCAGTACCTACTGCAACCTACATCCTTCTGAATCTACTTAGTGTATTCATCTCTTGGTCTCCCTCTACGACTTTTACCCTCCACGCTGCCCTCCACAAGTAAATTGGTGATCCCTTGATGCCTCAGAATATGTCCTACCAACCGATCCCTTCTTCTAGTCAAGTTGTGCAACAAATTTCTTTTCTCCCCAATTCTATTCAATACCTCCTCATTAATTATATGATCTACCCATGTAATCTTCAGCATTCTTCTGTAGCACCACATTTCGAAAGCTTCTATTCTCTGCTTGTCTAAACTATTTATCGTCCTCGTTTCACTTCCATACATGGCTACACTCTATACAAATACTTTCAGAAAAGAGTTCCTGACACTCAAATCTATACTCGATGCTAACAAATTTCTCTTCTTCTGAAGCGCTTTCCTTGCCATTGCCAGTCTACATTTTATATCCTCTCTACTTCGACCATTATCAGTTATTTTGCTCCCCAAATAGCAAAACTCCTTTACTACTTTAAGTGTCTGATTTCCTAATCCAATTCCCTCAGCATCACACGATTTAATTCTACTACATTCCATTATCCTCGTTTTCCTTTTGTTGATGTTCATCTTATATCCTCCTTTCAAGACACTGTCCATTCCGTTCAGCTGCTCTTCCAGGTCCTTTGCTGAAGCGAATATTATATGTCCATTACTTTCACTTAGATAGGGAAGCTTTCCGGTTTTAAACAAAAAAACCGACGTGTTGCATGTGAACAGTGGTGTGGCAATGAAACTTTGTTATTTTATCCCATAAACTTCACACAGACGTGTAAGTCATAGAAACAGAGCTCGACACACCTCAATTACACTCTTCATTTTACCCGACGGAGCTAATCAATGAATAAAAAAAGAAATAAGAAAAATCGACTGACTACCATACTAATGCCTTCAACGTTAATAGTTATCCCATCGAAATGAATAAAAGTTTGTACTGACATCCTTTCTTTTGAACGGACCTACCTTCTGGAGCAGAGTTTCCCATTCCTCCCCTACCGTTCCTCACCCCTGCGGCAGTTGCCTCCCTCCCCCAACTCAAGCTTCGTGAAGAAGTGAAGAAGCTATAGTGGTACACCTCAGTTTCTAAAAATGTCATGTAGTTCGCAATGAAAAAAGCCCTGTTCTGGGGGATTACCAACAGTCAGTGAGTGGAACTTTTAAACATTTCATTGTATGCAATTTCTCACTGTTCAGATTGCGCATTAGCGAACACGTTTTTAAAAATCATCATACTCAACTTTCATTCGTTTTCTCAACACATAGCATTTTTTTTATTGTTTTAAACCTTCAACGCCACAACATTTCAACACTGAACATTTCATACGTTCACTGCCTCTTTTTAGGAACTGTCATTGAGCCAACAGGTCAAAAATGACATCCTCAAGCATCAACTAAATCTTCCTTCCAAAGTAAAGTTGTAAAAGAGGAATCATCAAATGAATATCTAAAGAAAGTGCTGAAGATATCTTAAAAATACAGGAAGATAGTTCTAGTTGCACTTCTTGTTCTCAGACTGATGTAAGTTAGTCAGCTCAGAAGATAGATATGACTGTGTTATCGTTTCACCATTTCAAATTCCATCTGTAAAAAATGACATTTTCTTCGGTTATTCACAGAAGTATTTTAAATGAAGCTGACCAGTTTGAAATATTTAGCAATATATGGCTAACTATGCTGAAAAAGAAAGCATACGTAGTGAACTGTTGCATAACATGCAGTTCATGCGTGCAAAGTACTCGAGATTTATGTGGCGATTTACATCGATATCAGTAAGCATCGCAACTTTTCTAGTATAGCGCTTTCATTTCCATTCACTCGTATCAGAATTCTCAGTAGATACAACTTGTGTGCCAATTCTAAACGTTGAAGCGGTTTGACAGTTCGGCTGCCTAATATATTACGATTCTGACCTGAATGACCATCTTGAACTTGAACAGAAATGAGCAACACCACCAGAAGATAAGATTATCCACACCCCTGTATGCAACAGAACTGTAGTGTCATTTTTCAACAGGACAATGGTCGCAGACATGGGACACGCGTCTCTGTGAATTGTCTGCTTGATGCTGAGATACTCCATTGGTCAGTAAGACACCCGGATCTGTTACTGATAGAGC
Source organism: Schistocerca serialis cubense (assembly GCF_023864345.2). Classification (NCBI taxonomy): domain Eukaryota; kingdom Metazoa; phylum Arthropoda; class Insecta; order Orthoptera; family Acrididae; genus Schistocerca; species Schistocerca serialis. Next base: position 117,020,286 of record NC_064639.1, on the reverse strand, counting down.
ATGTGTTGGACCAGTTCAGACTTATATCTACCCCTTGTGCCGGTAACCAAATACCAAGGAGCATTTACATAAGTTGTCGGCCAGATTGCCTCAGAGGATGATACAGCGGATTTATGACGCCTTTCCTAATTTAATCAGTGAATGCTACCAGGCCAGAAGGGACTTAATGAATGTCATACTGGTAAGTGGGCTCATGCTGCCAAGTCCTTTGTACATTTGACTCGATTCAATACTGACTGAAATAACATCACATATCCTCTCAACCTGCGAAGTTTAATTTCGTTGCCTTCTCCACTTCTGGGTGCTTCAGTGTTTCTGTCACGTCTTGTATGTACAGGGCTATTACAAATGATTGAAGCGATTTCATAAATTCACTGTAGCTCCATTCGTTGACATATGGTCACGACACACTACAGATACGTAGAAAAACTCATGAAGTTTTGTTCGGCTGAAGCCGCACTTCAGGTTTCTGCCGCCAGAGCGCTCGAGAGCGCAGTGAGACAAAATGGCGACAGGAGCCGAGAAAGCGTATGTCGTGCTTGAAATGCACTCACATCAGTGTCATAACAGTGCAACGACACTTCAGGACGAAGTTCAACAAAGATCCACCAACTGCTAACTCCATTCGGCGATGGTATGCGCAGTTTAAAGCTTCTGGATGCCTCTGTAAGGGGAAATCAGCGGGTCGGCCTGCAGTGAGCGAAGAAACGGTTGAAAGCGTGCGGGCAAGTTTCACGCGTAGCCCGCAGAAGTCGACGAATAAAGCAAGCAGGGAGCTAAACGTACCACAGCCGACGGTTTGGAAAATCTTACGGAAAAGGCTAAAGCAGAAGCCTTACCGTTTACAATTGCTACAAGCCCTGACACCCGATGACAAAGTCAAACGCTTTGAATTTTCGGCGCGGTTGCAACAGCTCATGGAAGAGGATGCGTTCAGTGCGAAACTTGTTTTCAGTGATGAAGCAACATTTTTTCTTAATGGTAAAGTGAACAGACACAATGTGCGAATCTGGGCGGTAGAGAATCCTCACGCATTCGTGCAGAAAATTCGCAATTCACCAAAAGTTAATGTGTTTTGTGCAATCTCACGGTTTAAAGTTTACGGCCCCCTTTTCTTCTGCAAACAAAACGTTACAGGACACGTGTATCTGGACATGCTGGAAAATTGGCTCATGCCACAACTGGAGACCGACAGCGCTGACTTCATCTTTCAACAGGATGGTGCTCTACCGCACTTCCATCATGATGTTCGGCCTTTCTTAAACAGGAGATTGGAAAACCGATGGATCGGTCGTGGTGGAGATCATGATCAGCAATTCATGTCATGGCCTCCACGCTCTCCCGGCTTAACCCCATGCGATTTCTTTCTGTGGGGTTATGTGAAAGATTCAGTGTTTAAACCTCCTCTACCAAGAAACTTGCCAGAACTGCGAGATCGCATCAACGATGCTTTCGAACTCATTGATGGGGACATGCTGCACCGAGTGTGGGAGGAACTTGATTATCGGCTTTATGTCTGCCTAATCACTAAAGGGGCACATATCGAACATTTGTGAATGCCTAAAAAAACTTTTTGAGTTTTTGTATGTGTGTACAAAGCATTGTGAAAATATCTCAAATAATAAAGTTATTGTAGAGCTGTGAAATCGCTTCAATCATTTGTAATAACCCTGTATTTTAGCTCATTTGTCTAAAACCTCCATTGTCCCATACTAGTAATCACAGTATCAGTATTGATACACACAAGTAGTAAGTTGTATTATTGTAACAGAGCTATGAAACCGTACTATTGTCGCGCCACTTGCCCACACACTCATTGTCAGAACAGTGTAGTAGTAGTTGATGTTTTGTCAGAAAAACTGCAATAATTTTTTCTCATATTAATGGTATTATTGCTGCAGTACTGTGAAACGCAGTACCGAAACGTGCCTGCAAGTTCAGTGACTGTTATTCCAAGCAATGGAATTTCATTAAGAAAGGTCGTTTTGATTATGAAGCAGAGTTTTCCGTATGTAACTGTTTTATTAGTATAAGTCATGGTGGACGTTCCGAAATAGTTGATCACATCAGGTCAAAGAGACACATTAACAGATACAGTGCACCGAACTGCAGTAAAACTCTACAAAATTATTTTGTGAAACATCAGTCAAGTGAAGAGACGAAAGTTCGAGCAGCCGAGTTTACACTAGCCTACCACATGGTAAAACATCACCAAACTTATAGATCTAGTGATTGTACTAATAAGTTTAACAGCATTATGTTTGATGATTCTTCCATTGCAAAAAAAAAAGTTTAGTTCAGCAAGAACTAAAGTGTCAGCCTTAGTGAAAGGAGTTATTGCTCCCCCGAGTGTAAAGGAAAGCCTTGAATGCATCAAAAAGTCTTCTTTCTACGGGATACGCACAGATGCCAGCAACCATAAGGCCACTAAAATATTTCCGTTTGTTGTTCAGTTTTTCGATATTAATCAGGGAATTCAGACCAAACTTTTGAAGGTGAGTTCCCTACCTAATGAACATCTGACGAAATTTCAAGATTTTGTATGAATACTATCGAAATGTTTGATCTTGAGAAAAATAAATGTGTGGCATTTTGTGGAGACAACACCAACACAAACTTTGGTGGTTTAAAAAGACAAGGCAAATGCAACGTATTTACCAAATTAAAGGCAACATTGCATGAAAACATTGAAGGCATAGGGTGCCCTGCGCATGTTTTACACGATAGCGTGCAGACATCTGCTGACAGTTTAAGCTGTGATGTTGTAACTACCGTCATGAAGGTATACTCACACGTTTACATATATACTGTTAGAACAGAGAGGCTTAAGGAGTTCTGTGATTATGTGGGAACTGAATATATGAATGTAATGTGTCACTCGAAAACTCGCTGGCTATCACTGTTTCCAGCAATTGAAAGAGTAATCCGCATGTTTGAACCGTTAAAAGTTTTTTTCCTACATGAAGACAAAGCCGCCAAAATATTGGTTCAGTTTCTCAGTAACCCTTTAAGTGAAGCCTACTTATGGTTCATTCATAGTCAGCTTAGCACTTTGCAGCATGGGATAAAGGAAATTGAGGGAAGTACGAGAAGTGTAATAGAGGTAAATGATGTTTTGAAAAATACTCTGGAAACTGTTACTAAGAGGAGAGAACAGAAGTTCATTTCTTTTAATGTTAAATCTGTCCTTAAAAGAGCAGAAGTATCAGAAGCAGGGGAAAGAAGTTTTAGAGAAGAAGTTAACAAGTTTTATGACACTTGTGTAGAATATCTCAGCAAGTGGAGCGCCTCATATTTATCCTCATCGCCGGTGTTTGATTGGATGTTACTGAAGAGAGTTCAAAATGGGAAAGTGTTGAAGAGACAGTTTCTTATTTGAAGAGTAAAGAGATCGAAATCGATGATTACATTCACTTTGATCAGTTCGGCATACTGACAAATTTTGTTGAAGAAAGTCTTCACAAGTGGAATGATGAAAAAAAACACCATTAGAATGTCATGAGAAGTGGGTGAGTTTTTTTAAAAGCTGTGACTGTCTTCAGCATTACTCTGAGTTGGTAATAATTGCAAGGTATTTATTTGCGATCCCAGCCCATAATGCTAATGTGGAAAGAATATTTTCGTTCATGAATATCCAGTGGACTGATGAAAGAAACAGAATGGAAGTGGACTCTCTCGAAGCAATCCTGCAGATCCTGTACAATTACAAAATGGATTGTGCCGAGTTATCACTGTGTCTCAAAGAACAAAGACATGATCAAGAAGGTTGGAGGCAGTGAAAAATACCCTTTTCTCCAAGGACAGTCAATTCCATCTACAAGTGCTCAGTAATATTAAATCTCACGTTAATATTAATTGATCAATAGTTGAATGGCTGTAAAATTTTGTAAAATCGCAATACATTTCCTTATTACTGTATACGTTTATTAAATGTCATTAATTATACAGATAATCTAGATTATATCAATCTTCTGTATCCTCTTATTAGTTATAATAATCGGGTTAACAAAATGTATCAACAAAACATTAATATTTAGAATTAAGAAACCTGGGTACATGTGGAATGAGTTGTACATTGGCACCCGGGTGAAAGTGTCCCGGTTTTCGCCTAAAATAATTTGGTCACCCTACTATAGCCGGTTCCTGTTTTCCCAAGTCGAATACAGTGTCGTCTTTGGTAACTATGTCGCTTTTCTTCCTTGCTACCTCTGCTAGCGTTCCGTAACCTTGATTCATCTTTTATCAGCTCCTGTGTCAACACTGAAATGTATTTCCGCCGCAGTCAATTTGCTACGCACGCCGCTCGCACAGAGGAAGCCAATTACACGGTGGAGAAGGAAAGCGAGGCGAAGCGAAATAAACTGGAGGCGTCCCTGGGCGGAGGTGAAACCTGTACCTCTGGAAGAGAAACCACTTTTCATTGCAGCGCCACTAACCGCGATCGCTTACAAAAACAGCGACAGTCGCTTTGTCTGGGAGGAAATTAAGTTTCTTTTCGAGGCCTCTTTGCGGCCGGGGCACGTGTTCCGCTTACGGAGGACACTGTTCCCTTTCCTTAATGTGTTCCACTGGGAAATGAACTACATTCATGTTTCAAACATATCGGAGGAAGGGTTCATAACATTAAGTTAAGCAATATGACGAGTCTGGAAACATACTTCTAATAACAAGATTTGACAACAAAATAGTAGCCGGCCGAAGTGGCCGTGCGGTTAAAGGCGCTGCAGTCTGGAACCGCAAGACCGCTACGGTCGCACGTTCGATTCCTGCCTCGGGCATGGATGTTTGTGATGTCCTTAGGTTAGTTAGGTTTAACTAGTTCTAAGTTCTAGGGGACTAATGACCTCATCAGTTGAGTCCCATAGTGCTCAGAGCCATTTGAACCATTTGAACAAAATAGTAGTACAGCTGAATTGTTTTTCTGATAGATGAAACTCGCGGGCAGTTTCGTTTGTCCTACATTGTGATGCTGGTCATACTAGCGCTCAAGATGAGCATTATACACAGCTGCCATGCTTGAGCAGTACCAAATCGTGAGGAGCATTTTCCGTATGAAATGGGCAGTATAGCGACCGGAAAGCATATGTAATCGTTTTCAAGATGGGTGTCTGTTATTTATCAAGTTTATTTTGACCTTTGTGCGTTACGCTAGTTTTATTCAACTACACAAAATAACCCTGTTGAGATCAGTAGGGAAAGGGGAAGTTGTGCCCCTTTGGACATTGGAAATAAATGAACAATGGGACAAAAACCTCGTGAAACAGTGGGGAGGAGTATATGATTTACTAGCGACTTTGGTATTTCCAATATTACTTTAACATTCTTGTATTATTTGCAGTAACAAAACACCTCTATGCACAACGCTTTCATGGTAAATACAATTACAAAGATGTGCACGACGCCTAGCCAGTCTGAGAATGTTTTAGGTTTCAGTAGAAAATTTTATATGACATTTTACGTCACATTTTCCAATCACGTGTCCACCATAAGCTTGTTGCAGGCTGTGTGCCAGCTAAAACCGTTGTCTCAACAGAGGCTGTTGCTCCCAGTAATCCTCTGACAAAATGGGCCATACATACCATCCCAGCGAGCCAATAGGAAGCGTGGAAGGGGTGTCATGTATTGGTTGCTGGCCCCTTTTTGTGTTTTAGCTCTCCCACAGGTTGGATACCAGTTTGGCTTTAGAAAAGGTAAAGGCATCAGAGAGGAAGCTGTGACGTTGCGGCTGATAATGCAAGCAAGGTTGAGGAAAAATTATATTCATAGGATTTGTCGACCTGGGAAAAGCATTCAGCAATGTAATATGGTTCAAGATGTTCAAAATTCTGAGATAAATAGTGGTAAGCTATAGGGAAAGACGTGTAATATCAAGATGTGTAAGAACGATAGGGTACAATAATAATAATAGGTACAGAATATGGACTGAGAGTAAATCTTAGAAAGATGAAAAAAAGACAGGTAGCAGAAATGAAAACAGCGAAAAACGTGACATCATAACTGGCGATCACAAAGTTGAGGAATCTGCTACCTAGGCAGTACCATAACCATTGACAGATGGTCCAAGGAGAACATAAAAAGGAGACAAGCACTGGCAAGAAGGGCATGACTGGCCAAAAAAAGTCTACTGGTATCAAACGTAGACCTTAATTTGAGGAAGAAATTTCTGAGAATGAAAGTCTGTAGCATTGCGTTGTATGGAAGTGAGATCTGGACTGTGGGAAAATCGGATTGGAAGAGTACAACAGTACCCAGCAGACTCGGATAGTCACGCATCCAAGTGCCACCCAATCCCGACAGTGCTTCTTAACTTTGTAGATCATATGGTGACTGGTGTCAACGACGTCGGCTCATTTCTGTCACTTGCTGTTGTAAGTAGGCTGTTTAGGTTTTTATGTTGGTAACACCCCGTAGCGCTCTGTATGAAAATCACTGACTGCGCTGTGTGCAGTCTGTGGCTGGTTTCCATTGTTGGAATATTTACTTGTGTACTGTGGGGTAGTTGAATGTGAACAGCGCGTAGCGTTGTGCAGTTGGAGGCGAGCCGCTAGCAGTGGTGGATGTGGGGAGTGAGATGGCAGAATTTTAAGAGCGGACGATCTGGACGTGTGTCCGCCAAAAAGAGTACATTTGTAATACTGGATATTATATATATATATATATATATATATATATATATATATATATATATATATAATGATTTTTGAACACTATTAAGGTAAATACATTGTTTGTTCTTTATCAAAATCTTTCATTTGCTAACTATGCCTATCAGTAGTTAGTGCCTTCAGTAGTTAGATTTATTTAGCTGGCAGTAGTGGCGCTTGCTGTTTTGCAGTAGTTCGAGTAACGAACATTTTTGTGAGGTAAATGATTCATGAAAGGTACAGGTTATTGTTAGTCAGGGCCATTCTTTTGTAGGGATTTTTGAAAGTCATATTGCGTTGTGCTGAAAATATTGTGTGTCAGTTCAGTGTTGGTCAGAAAAAGTAAAGAGAGTAATGTCTGAGTACGTTCAGTTTTGCTCAGGTGTTTGAAAATCAAATAACGTAGAGGTTTATCAGCACAGTAATTCATTGACTTTTCTAAGGGGACGTTTCACTGTTAAAAATCGATACAAACCCCATGCTTCTCACTTTGAACTACTGTGATATTTTAACTAATGTCTTTTCCGATTCTTGAATGTACCTTGTGCTCAGTTTTCTGTCGTAACTGAAATAAAGACATTCCGATTCATATTCAAAACTATAAAAATGTATCTGAAACTCATGAATTAATTCCCGTTGGTTCCCCTCATCGTTCTCAACGAACAGGAAGCAGCTCTGCATTGCTTCAATGGCAATACCATAGTCAACACGCATGTGTCTGCTCCAGCAATAACAAAGATGCGTTGCTTCCTCCTACCCCGGCCCTAGAACTACCTAGTACTGACCGCACGTCACCCTTCTATCATCGTTTCACACCTTTGCAGAATCTTACCTTCTCACTCCCCGCCAAAGGAGACACCGTAACATAACCTAAGAAAAAAAGGAAGTACAATGAAGGAAATATCTGAAGGGTTGGAAATCGGTAGATGTGATATACATGTACAGAAACCAATGATTACAATTTCTGTGGCCGGCCGAAGTGGCCGTGCGGTTAAAGGCGCTGCAGTCTGGAACCGCAAGACCGCTACGGTCGCAGGTTCGAATCCTGCCTCGGGCATGGATGTTTGTGATGTCCTTCGGTTAGTTAGGTTTAACTAGTTCTAAGTTCTAGGGGACTAATGACCTCAGCAGTTGAGTCCCATAGTGCTCAGAGCCATTTGAACAATTTCTGAAAACTTGGATGATTTATTCAAGAGGAAGAGCTTCACAAAATCAGTAAGTCAATAACACATTGGCTCTAATGCAAGAAGTTATGCTGCTCGGCATTGATTGATCGATTTGCTGGATGTCATCTTGAGGGATACTGCGCCAAATTCTGTTGAACTGGTGTGGGATATCATCAAAATCCCGAGCTGGTAGGAAGGCTTTACCCATCATGCTCCAGATGTTCTCAATTGGATTGAGACCTGACGACCTTGCTGGCAAAACAAGCCGCAGAAACTCTCACATTGAGCAGGCGGGTATTATCTTGCTAAAATGTAAAGTGTCTCCAGACACGCCTTCGGCCAGCAATCTCACTGACTGGAGTAGAATTGTCCTCAGTGATGCATCCCATTTTGGACCGACCAGCAAAGACGTCTCTCGAGATCCCACAGACAGCGGAGATGTACCAACCTGTTTGTGGCCTGCTATATGGCCCGACAACCAGGAGTGATACTTTTGATTTCAGGACATATCTGCTCAAGATAGAGAGAATTTTTTCTTCAGTTTATATAAAGTACCAAATTTGGTAATATATGGTGACATGATCATGAAGGAAAGAAAATGTTGGAAGATCTCTTAAATTCATGTCATCCGATGTACACTGTATTATTTTCAACGACAGTGCAGAGGAAAAGCAGTAAAACTATACAACATTTTTTTTATTCTTCATTATTACGGGAACACTTCGTTACTAAAAGGATAACTGGCTTTGAAACCATTATGCACAAATTTTAATACTAAAAAGAATTTGTGCATTTCAATCTGTCAAATATAAATACAAAACATTTAGAAATGTTGATCCAGTGGTGGCAGAGACTTATTAACGAAGAACGCTGGCAGGATACTTATAATGCTAACATCATAGTCGAAATATATAGTGAATCCATCAACACACTTCTCATGGGTTTTGAAATTTGCTTTCTATTTGAATGTTTAAAAAACATTACTAATGTGGTGTCACCGCCAGACACCACACTTGCTAGGTGGTAGCTTTAAATCGGCCGCGGTCCATTAGTACATGTCGGACCCGCGTGTCGCCACTTTCAGTGATAGCAGACCGAGCGCCACCACACGGCAGGTCTTGAGAGACTTACTAGCACTCGCCCCAGTTGTACGGACGACGTAGCTAGCGATGCACACTGACGAAGCCTCGCTCATTTGCAGAGCAGATAGTTAGAATAGCCTTCAGCTAAGTCAATGGCTACGACCTAGCAAGGCGCCATTAGCAGTATATTGTCTGAAACTATAGAGTCTCACTTGTATCGTCAATGGCGATGTACCAAGGATGGATTAAAGTTAAGTATTCCAGGAGCTACGTACTTTTCTTTATATCATTCATTACGTATCCTGTTTCAGACCTATCTACTAGCCTGCGTGAGTAAACGCGTGCCTTTCGGCTACTTCCGAGTGGCGTGGCTGTCTTGTTACGCCACAACAACTAACACTTACAGGCAACCTGGGGAGGTGATTAATGGGACAAGGACAGCAGCGTGACAAAGCCATTATTGGCGCAGTTCTTATATCAAATTGATATTATTAACCATGGGAACTGATTAATCGATCAATTAATTACCCTCTGATGATGTCAAGGGTTCCCCCTCGCTTCCTGTGACGTAATCCAAGATGGCGGCCCAGGAAAAAATGGGACGAAATTCAAATTTATTGGTGGGACACAAAAACGTAAAACTCCACCCACACTCGCCTCGTTATTAGTTAAAATAGAGGGGAGGTCTGGTGGGAAATTTAAATCTTCCCTCAAACCCGCATATAAAACACACCCAGTTAAAATATGTCGTATCGACAGCTGTGTCCCACATGTCTGACACGTTGGTGGCTTCTCACGACGTAACAGAAAGCGATGTATCAATGGACAATGACCTATTCGAAGCCGTGTAAGGGCTACTTCCTCAGCTCTTCGTTGTCGGAAGGAGGTAAGCCACGATCGGACAGAATCCTTCACCGCTCGCAACTTACTATCCCTCACTTCCAGCCACTGAGCCTCCCACCAACGCATGACCTTCCGAGTCACGACTGATGTTATTGCCTGCAGGGGGACGGAACAGCGAGCAGGAGGTGGGATGGAGCAAGCCTCCTTGGCAGCCGCGTCTGCAAGTTCATTTCCAGGAATTCCAATGTGCCATGGAACCCAGCAGAAAATTACATCCTTACCCTGCTTTTGCAAGAGCAGGAATGCGTCCTGCACTTCTTGGACCATCCGATCCGCTGGGTACATCTGTTCAAGAGCTTCTAGAGCACTTTGGGAATCTGAGCAGATGATGAATTTCTTGCCATGGTGTCGTCGCATATGCTCTAATGCTTTCAGAATGGCAAACAGTTCTGCATAGTAAACTGAGATCAGCTCTCGGAGCCCTATCCTATGGGCAGTATCGGGAAACACAGCAGAGCAGCCCATAAAATCCCCCTGTTTAGACCCATCCGTGTAAACAGTAATAAAATCTGAGTGGCGGTCTAAAATCTCAGCAAATTTAATTTTAAAAAGGTGGTCCGGGGTACAATACTTGTTGTAAGCAGCCAGATCAAGAAGTAATCTCGTCCGTTGTAGTAGCCAGGAAGATCCCCTACTCCATCCCTGGTTGAGGACCTTAATGCCCTCCAGGTGTACTGACTCGAGACTCTCCTTTTCGGACGGTGGCGGAAGAGACGTTCCAGTGCTGGCTGTGAAAAGGTGTTGGACGCCAACGAAATAGGAATGGACTTGGCCCTGTATTCTTGCCGTACCACAAGGAGACGACGCCGAATGGGCAGCGGAGGCTCTCCAGGATCGACACATAGACTAGCAACTGGACTCGTGCGATAAGCCCCCGTTGAAAGCCTAATACCCTCATGGTGAATCACATCCAACATTTTGAGGTATGAAGGTCTTGCAGATCCATAAGCTTGACATCCGTATTCGAGTCGAAGTCGCACAAAGGCCTTATAAAATTGGAGCAGACGTGCCCTGTCAGCACCCCAGGACCTATGACTGACGTATTTAAGGACGTTTAAAGCCTTGAAATAGCGGACTTTTAGATCCTTTACGTGTGGCAACCATGTGAGCTTCTCATCAAAAATAAGCTCGAGATATTTTACTTTTTCCTCAAAGGTGAGAACAGTGTCTCCTAGTTAGGGACATTAAAAAGAGAACGGGAACGGTTAAAATCTACACAAACAAAGAGAATTTAAAGCCTGTGGTCTTAGACCATTCCTCCAATCGCAGGATCGTCAGCTGTAATTGGCGTGTAGCAGTTGTAAGGGAGGAAGACGTACAGAAAATGGAGAAATCGTCCACAAACAAGGAGCACTGTACGGGCCGTCGTACTGTGGACGCAATACTATTGGTTGCAAATGCGAAAGCTGTCACACTGAGGACACTTCCTTGACGGACACCGTTCTCCTGCTTAAAACGGTCAGACAGGACATTCCCAACCTTATTCCGATATGTACCTTACGACGGATAATATTAGGGTGCGTTTCCAATGAAGAAGTCAATCGGCAAATTTATGTGTGTGGATCTTTTATTGTCGATTCCGTTCCTTTCGAGTGTATTCAACAGAGGGCCTATATAGTAATAATGTGTTTTTAGGAATCCTCTCGAAAGTCACTACTACCACTACTACCGGAAATGTACGCATCAACAGTTTCCCATACCTAACTGTAATTGTTAAATTATTAGTAAAAATATTGTTACGAGTCTCGAAACACTATTTTTACTGAAGAATTACTATGAATTACTATTATTAATAAATCACAATTAACTCATCACTCTCACTCTTGACTAATCTTCACACTTGCACTTGCTACAACTAGTACTTTTTACTTATTCACTCTTCAGTATTAAAATTGGTGCCTCTCAATGTAAACTAGCTTCCTATTCGGCGAATAGTCGGTACTTATAACGCTACGTATCGAAGGTTCTCTGTACAAGAAAACAGTAGAATATGCGTGGCTTTTCTCGAACAAATTCGAGACAATAACATATCGAGTTCACTACAATGGCCGCGACTTTTCTCGTAAGTATGTGTTAGCTACTGTATCTATGTGTCAGACAGCAACGTATAAAATACGATGACGCTGCCGCGCTTGCTAAATAGTAAAGTACAGGTACTCGATAACTCGATTCAGTTGACTGACGAAAGAAACGAGCGGGCGTCCCAGCAAGAGTAGTGTGGGGGGAGGGGGGGGGGGGGGGCGAATCGCTCAGCACGCTACACTGCGCGGTCAAACCAACATAGAGTGCAATGCTATAGTGGTGTGTGTCCTGTGGAGATATACATGTTAAACAAAATACCTCATCTCTTGTTGTTTTGATTTGTGGTTACAAGGCGCACGTTATTTACAATGAGCAGACTTTGACTTGTCATATACGTAACGAAAGTGAACATCTCCGTCAAGGCTGTCCAAAAAAAGGTGTTTGTATTGCAGAGCAATTTACAACAGCGGAAAACTTTAACATTGAAGGTTCCAGCATTACGGAAAATGTGGAGGTGAGGCCACGAAATACCCTTGAAGCATTTCCACCTTTACGTAGGAACGACACTGTAGATAATCCGGTTGCGAGAAGTAGTATAGCCACTAACAAGAGACGTCGAACTTGTGACGGCAGCACCAAAGGTGTAGAGGAAATCAACCTGCTGCTGAATACTGTAGGTGGTGGTTGGTGGTTGTTGGGATGTTTAAGGGGGACTAAACAGCTAAGGTCATCAGTCCCCCATTCCAAAAACAAGCGAGACAAAGTCGCAGAGCAGATAAATCCCCAAGGGGAAGGAGACTGGCCCCCCCCCCCCAGGTGCTAAAGAACACAAATTAGGCAACGAACACTACAGAAAAGAAGAGTACAGACGAACACCAGACAGAAAGAAATAGAAGAAAAGAAGATGGCCGGAGACTGGTTGACTGACCACGACAACAAAAAAGGGAAAGAGTCAACCATCCGATGAGACACCAAAACAGCAACAAATATGGAGAGACGCGAGGACAAAAGACACAGAAACGGAAAAGTGCAGGACCCCCCTAAATGGATCCGTAAAAAGGACTAGCACGGATAAAATGTAAAACGTCATCATCCACGGAGGCATCGTCGCATAAAATCAAAGGCTAGGTGCCTGGGAAATTAAAAGACTGCCGAAGGGTGCGCAGTCGGGGACACTCCAATAAAATGTGGGCGACCGTCAGCCGGGACCCACACCGACACAGGGGGGGATCCTCCTGACGCAAAAGATGGCCGTGCGTCAGGTATGTATGGCCGATGCGGAGCCGACACAGGATAACAGAGTCCCTGCGAGAAGACCGCAGGGAGGAGCGCCACGCAATACTGTAGGTGACATTCGCAGTACAGTATTGGAAACTACAATTTCAGACAATAATGTCGGCATAGATTCAAACTCTGAGGCAAGTACATCGGTAGACAAATCGAGCAAGCCACCGTCAACCGAACAGATCAAAGTGACGTCACAGGTCCTCTCTGTACTGTAGGACGCGCCAGTAGCTGGCCATGCGCGGCCCTCGTTGACGCCACAACCCCGCTCTGCAGTGCCAGTACGTCAATCCATGCAGCCAGACCCACCCGCGGATACAACGGAAAGCAAACCCGACGAGATAGCGACTGATTGTGAACAACAGGTGACGCCACCGGCCAAATCCCACAACGAATAGCCGGAGTCTTACAACAATAATAAACAAAAAGCAAATGAAAGTCATCACAGAAGTGACCGGACATTGAAAGAATGTTTGCAAACTGCGTGTGCGCCGCGCTAGGCAGACGAGATGGTGGCATCGGACGGCCTCCCAGTTTCACCGACGCCGTGCTCGATGGAAAATTACGCAGGGAGTGGGCGGAGTAGACATTCGGTGAAGGCCAGTGTCAAAGCAAACCGTAAGAAAAGTAAAAAGAAAGGTTCAAATGCAAACCGGGACGGTAGTCTCCCTTCAGATTCTCAGTAGGGATCCGGCATGGAATGGCATGGAATGAAACAGTGGCAAAGAAATGCATATGTAATAGAGCAACGTATATGAACAAAGTCCGTGTGTGTGTGTGTGTGTGTGTGTGTGTGTTGAGGCTTACTGGCGCCCAACGTCGAGGACATCAGCACCCTGACACACATTAAAAGGAACGAATATGGACAAATATTGTAAAATGGAAGCATGCGCGCAAAGAAAGCTGGAAAAGATGAAAAATGCTGTATAAGGAAATAAAACGTAAGGAATACGAGACAGGAGCGCCAAGGATGACATGTGTTGACAGTGAAGTGTTCACAGACCGTCTATTGAAAGTGTATTTCAAGAACAAGTCTCAGACGCTGCAGCGTTTTCTGTAAGCTATTTGGAACTTAAAAAACAGTTTGCCCGATGTGGTGGTGGTGTGTTGGGGCTTAGGGGCGCCCTGACACACATTAAAAGGAACGAATGTGGACTGACCTAAGAAAACTAAAGCACACACTCAAAGAAAGCAGGAAAAGAAGGAAAATGCTACATAAGAAAGTAAAACCTAAGGAAATGGGAAACATAGCAACAAGAATATCACAGGAAATTGTTATTGGCTGGCCACTTACATAAAATATGGGCGAGCTTGTCACACAGTGAGCAAATAAAAATCCTCTCCCTAAAATCTTTGTAAAAACATTTGACAGGGCACAGAACTTTAAAACTTTAGCCACATTCGTCCGAGTGTTGCCTAAAAGAGATGGCAGGTCCGCTGGCAAGTCAGCCGTACCCGCTGGTCAGAAAATAAAACGCAATCCCATAAAACGTGGCGCACAGTGACCTGGACGCCGCAAGCACCACACATTGGAGGGTCCTCTCGCCGGAGAAGGAAGCCATGCGTCATAGGGCTGTGGCCTATTCGAAGCCGAGTGAGGAGAACCTCGTCCCGTCGATGGGGCTGAAAGGAAGTACACCACGCACGCGTTGTGGGCTTGACTATACGGAGCTTATTGTCAGTCACTTCCAGCCACTCATCCTCCCACCGACGCATGACCCGTGAGCTCAACAGCGAGGTGAGTGCGTGCAAGGGGATAGCACACTGAGATACGTGTGGATCGAGACACGCCTCCTTGGCTGCGAGATCTGCCCTTTCATTCCCAGCAATGCCAACATGCCCCGGAACCCAGCAGAAAGCTACAACCTTCCCCAGTCGCTGTAGTCGGAGGAGGGCATCCTGGATGGTCTGGACAATTTTGTCTGCCGGATACAAACGTTGCAATGAGTGAAGGGCACTGAGTGAATCGGAACAGACAAGAAATTTAGGAGAGGAAGAATGTCTCATGTGCGCCAGTGCCCGCAAGATCACAAACAATTCTGCATCAAAGACAGTAAAAGTCTGAGGCAGTCGGACCTTGAGGACACGATCCGGAAAAACAACTGAGCAACCAACAGAATCCCCTTGTTTCGACCCATCCGTAAAAACAGCTACATAGTCGTGGTGCTCAGATAAAATGGCAGAAAATGCTGCATTAAAAACGGTGCCAGGAGTGCAATCTCTCTTGTACTGCAATATATCTAAAATCACTCCGGGCCTCTTCAGCAACCAGGGTGGCAGGCGGTTAAAACCCTGGATTTGGGGTCGTATAGACTCCACACCGAGGGACTCTAATACACGTTGCACACGGATCCCAAACGGTAATGTAGCCCGAGGACGGCGGGAAAAAAGGCGGTCCAGAGGTGGATGGGCAACAAGACGGTGAGCAGGCGAGCTGGGAGCTGCAAGAAACTTACAAGCCTGGCGCACCAGCAGGAGCTGCCACCGGATGGTAAGTGGCGGTTCGCCAGAAATCGTCCAATACAATTACAAAGAATACTGCTTGCACACTTATAAAGGAAGATACCGTAAGCTTCAGTTTGTATTCTACTCAAATAGTGCATATCACGTGAATATTAGTACCTGAACCGTGAATTGCTCAAAATTGAGCCATATGACTGTCTTATTCATTTTTCTACTCTATGCTGACTGATGCTTGTGTAACAGCGGAACGTATATGAACAAAGATAACATTGTGCTGATAATGAAGAGTCCACGGCATGTCTATTCAACATCTTGTACACCATCGCTTCTCAGACGCTGCAGATCTTCCAATAAATCACTCAATATTCAATGCATGTGAGTATGTTACATATGATGCAACAATGTGAAGATTGTGACCATGTTTTCAGTCATCAGACGGGAAATATGATGGTCCATGATAAATTAAATAAAAAACACTGTTTCTATTAAGCTACTGTATGTCAATCACGAAAGCGTATATAATCAACAACTTCAGTACTGCCAAGTTTTAGCTGGTCTCTGTTAAACTCTATTGGTACTAACAATCACTGGAGATCAGCACGTAATAGAAAACTTGCCAGGTTCTACTCTTTCAGTAACAATCAAGACTATAATAAAGACGGCAAAGGTAATGTTAATCAGAACACTGGGACACTGGGAGGAGTTGTGGTATATATAACAATTGATTTGTTCATTCTTAACATCACATGGCAAAAGACGGCTAAAGAAACGCCACACAAACGTCTTTGTTTGATAGACTCTTTCAATAATATGGGGCCTATGGTTAACAAAGTGATCAGCTGGGGATCAACACACCGCACTAACCAAAACTAATCGCTTTGTCTGACTTCATAAACGTGAATCTGTGGTATGGCCCAAAACTATGCTACTATCAAGCATCTATACTCTACTATTCCATAAAGAAAAATATGATTCCAAAGAACAAGGTGCTGAGAAGCATTTATTGGAACCCTACACTGTAGCAGCAAATACTTTACCCTTCTGCAGGTGAGGGCAGGACAGCACGACGCAGTCGCCGACTGAATCACGGCCAATGACAATCTGTTTTTAAAGGCTCGGAAGTATGCAAATACCCGGTCTCGGGTTTGGCTGATTCGGAACGCAGATACTTCCCTATGAGGCTCTGAAACCCAGTGGATTCCAGTGTGCAGGTGGACCCGTTTTCTGGTCCGCCAAACCAGTTTGGCTCCTTGACACGACTATGCTTGATAAAATATGACAAACGTTTGGACGGCTGACTCAGAACAAGTAAGTACACCCATGTATCACTTGTTGTGTGTATGATGCTAGAAGCGGTACCTCTGACGATTCAGAAGGTGACCGGCACAGGCTCTAAGTGGCACACTAGCAAAGGACACCATTTAGGTAAAGAATTGCCATTCTGTAGTAGCGAAGCGCTAGTACTAGAGTGAGTTCTTCTCTTTCTCTCAGCTTTCCTCATCACCTTGGTAGCACGGCACATTTACATGCTTAGACTACATCCACTTTAGCACAAGCCAATCACGAGCTTGAGCGCAGCATTCGAAGTTGAGAGAGCGCCCCCTGCTCTACATACACAGATTTGGCCAACCGGTGACTTAACAAATTAATTGGGAGAAAAGGAAGAAGATTCAGCTTTGCGGCCTCTTTTCCACTCATTTACACCGTGTCTTTGCTAAAAGCATGACCTGGATGGAACCACAGCCCTCCATAAACGATCGCTATCTCTCATCGATTTCGAACTTTCTGAAAAACGCCCGTAAACTCGCTAAAAGCCTCGTGCCTTTACAAATATGTTTTGTAGCAGAGTCTGGACGCCTGGGCGCCACTGTCCTGCACCACGGAAATTCGCAGAAACTCACAGCCATCTCGTCGGCTTCCTACCCAACAAGGGCCCATACACTGCTTTATTGCCAGTCATCAATGCTCTGCTCATAACTGCAGCAACTTCTCGGCACTAGTCAGTCTACCTGGACGTGGCTGCCAACTCACCGGCGCCACACAATGTGTCTGCATAATGAGACCGTGGGACTTGGCAGTCCGCAAACGTTTTCACCCAGGTTCTGCTTAAAAAAACGCTCTCCTCGGCCCTCAGCCGCCAAACACTTTTACTGCAGTCAATTAACTCAGCACCCTCTTCCTTTGAACGCAGATAAAGTTTACCACTGTTCCATCACTGGAGCACACAAGCAAGAGCGTTAACTACCGCCACAAATTTCATCATATGAATGAAGTCAGATCGCATCCAGCAATAAAGGTCATCTTCCCTAAGCAGCATAACACCGTATCAAAAGGTGAGAGTGCTCTGCAATCTCCCAAGCTCATGTATTAAACATTTTTAGGAAAATGGTATACCTGCATTCAGTTAAATGAAAAAATTGGATAACTTCTTGAGTTCATGTATAGTAATTATGAAACAGCTACCCAGACAATATTATGTTAACTAGAAATTGAATTTCTATATCACAACTCGTGATATAAAAACTCTCTCCAGCAACAGCACACAGACTTTCATCATCACAGTGAATGCATAGGTGGATATTACCTCATTCAGGAGACCCTAAGATAGAGAAAAAGGCTTCCAAACGAAAAACGCCACACCATTACTGACAAAACAGTACAAGCCACATTTAAACCAGGAGCAAGACATCCACAAATGGCGTTATCTAGCAATAAAAACATTAACTCTGGTAGCCCATAGAGACCTCCTCCACACATATACTGACGAACAAAACTTCCTTTGCCAAAGACTACTAACTTAAAACATGTCGTCATGCTGCCACATAACATCAACAGTGATCCAGTAAGAAATAATTTCGTGGTAGATGAGATAGCAGGGAGCATACAAGAAATATAATCATGTGCAAAATGTTTGAGATATGACAGACGTCGCTTAAAGCTAAACAAAGGTATATATTTAGACAGTAAAACAAAATGAATAAACAGTGTGTGTCAGTTAACGTGAACAAGTTAGGTTTTCATCGCCCAAATTATGATAAAAACAATGAGCTAAATTGCAATCAACATAAGAATAGCTATTAGTAATATAAAGCAGAAAGATAATGGTTGAAAAAAAATGTTCAGATGTGTGTGAAATCTAATGGGACTTAACTGCTAAGGTGATCTAAGCTTACACACTACTTAACCTAATTTATCCTAAGGACAAATACACACCCATGCCCGAGGGAGGACTCGAACGTCCGCCGGGACCAGCCGCACAGTCCATGACTGCAGCGCCCTAGACTGCTCGGCTAATCGCGCGCGCCATATAATGGTTGAAAGAAGCTCTCAGTTTAACTGAAATCTCATCATACGTGCTGTAATACAAGTATGTAACATTAAGATTAAAAATGTTATTCTCCATGAAATGTAAGGAAAATTCGTGAATAGAGGAACACTGAATAAGTGACATGAAATGGCCATATGGTGTTCGTCTTCAGGAGGCCACAGTGTAACAAACGAAGTTAGATGACTCATATAGCAGAATGACAAATTATTGGTAATGTGACTTAGTAAACCAGTGAATTAAGTTTAAGAGAGCAGATTTAAAAAAGAAGAATATATACTGGACTATACAATGTGTACTTAATATCACCATAGTAAATAAGAAAATGTAAACATAAAAAAAGGAATTGTAGTGACAATATAATTAGAAGAAAGGAAATTAAATGTAGATAAAATGTAAATAATGTGGTGGCTAACATTGAAGTTGAGTGGCTGTAGGAAGATACAAGACAACTTAGACAAACTTTCCAGTTGGTGTGACGAATGGCAGTTAGCCCTAAATGTGGAAAAATGTAAGTCAATGCAGATGACTAGGAACATCACACCTGTCATGTCCTGACACAGAATTACTAGTGTCCTGCTTGACACAGTCAAGTCGTTTAAATATCAAGCTTAATGTTGCAAAGTGATATGAGGTGGAAGTGTGGTAGGAAAGACGAATGATTGACTTCCATTTATCGGAAGAATTTTAGGAAAAACTAGTTCACCTGTAAAAGAGACCGCATACAGTACGCTGGTGCGACCTATTCTTCAGTACTGCTTGAGTGTTTGGGATCCGTACCAGGTCGGATCGAAGGAAGACATCGAGGCAATTCAGAAGTGGGCTGCTACATTTGTTACCGGTAGGTTCGAACCACACGTGTTACGGAGACGGTTCAGCCGACCTATGTGGCCGAGCGTTTCTAGGCGCTTCAGTCGGGAACCGCGCTGCTGCTACCGTCGCAGGTTCGAATCCTGCCTCGGGCATGGATGTGTGTGATGTCCTTAGGTTAGTTAGGTTTAAGTAGTTCTAAGTTCTAGGGGACTGATGACGTCAGATGTTAAGTCCCATAGTGCTCAGAGCCATTTGAACGGAGACGTTTCGGGAACTCAGATGGGAATCCCTGGAGGGAAGGTGACGTACTTTTGGGAAAATTTAGAGAACTGGCATTTGAAGCTGACTGCCGAACTATTCTACTGCCGCCAACGTACATTGCTCGTAAAGACCACGAAGATAAGATACCATAAATCAGGGCTCATACTGAGGCATATAGACCGTCGTTTTTCCCTCGCTCTGTCTGCGAACAGGAAAGAAAATGGCAAGCAGTGGTACTGGGTACCACGCGCCACGCACCGTACTGTATGTTGCGCATTATCTACGTAGATCTAGACTTTGATGTAGATGCAAACGAAGTGTACTGGACAGTGCTATGCAAGGTGAGATAAAAGTGTTGAACTCAAGAGAACTGTCATACGCAGCACATACGTATCACTCGTGAGTGGAATGTAGATATATTACTTTCATATGTTTGGGAGGATGCATAGATATTGTATCTTAGTTAACTTTGAGGATATTGCACTGAATCACACTGTTGCAGGCACAAGCGGTAAAGGTTTGAATGATATAGATTTTATACTGCGTCACCCTTTAGACACAAGACTATTGGTAGAAATAACACAGTATGAGAAGATGCTAGTAACACTGCAACACGTAGGAGAGAAAGCAACGCCGAACAGTTACAGGCTCTGCCTTTTAAAACTTCACTTAACTTTTCAGACGAGACAGTGTCTAAGATCGACGACGTAACCTGTGCATTCAGAAATGATCGTCTGTCCAGATACAATGAAGACACGTAAGCTTGGTCGTTAATTTTCTCTCACTACAGATCACACTATGTACTGGAGGATAGCCGCAGTTACTATTATCGTTGTATATTTGGGCTTGTGGTAGCTACCGGCTTATGTTAACATTGATCTTAATAACGCAACTGACTCACAGGATATCACTGGATTCGTAAGGTTAACTACCACCAAATCTAATCTCAGTGTGAAAAGTACTAT
The DNA here is from genome assembly GCF_023864345.2 of Schistocerca serialis cubense. Taxonomy (NCBI): domain Eukaryota; kingdom Metazoa; phylum Arthropoda; class Insecta; order Orthoptera; family Acrididae; genus Schistocerca; species Schistocerca serialis. The sequence continues at coordinate 116,999,358 of NC_064639.1, read as the reverse complement.
GCACAGAGTATACGTTGTATAGAAATCAGATGTTCCACTTAACACTTGTAGTGACAAACCAAAATCTTCCGTTACATGAATTGACAATACGACGAAGGACTTCGCAAAGCAATGACGTAATCACAACATGCCACCAACGTATAAAATTAATGAATACGGGCTGTCTGACCTGCGGAATACACCTAAATGTTTTTTCTACCAAAACTTCAAATTATCATGTAAACTCATCCAGACAATGTGAACTTTCAGTACTTTTACGTAAAATTAAGTATACGTTCAACTTGCAAAGACGTAATTTTATCTGTAACTGTCAGTCGTTGCTATTCAACGATAACGTCTATACGTAGCGTCTCCCGACAACAATATCATTGCTTAAATCGAATAATAACGTCTTAAATCATTCTCAAACCTCCATCTATCTGATCCAAATGAAATTGCCTCCTTTTAAAATTAATTATCTTTCATAAAGTGTAAACTGTCTTTCCCTTTTATTAAATAGGGAATGTCTTTCCTCTCGTTGCAAACTAATAAGAATAAATTATAATTTCAGTTTCTTTGAGAGTTAATATCTCTGAACTTTACTTCGACACAATGCCAACCTCTTTCTTCACTTATATGTTGCTTCTGTTTAATACTTTGCCATATATGTGAATCAATCGTCTGCGTGGAGATCGAACTTTGCTTTCAGATATCTTTCCACCAATAATTCTGGGGTATACGATACTCGGGGACTCGTTTTTATAGTTTAAAACAGAAATTCCCTGTCTTAATTGCCTTTTTAAAATTCATTTACAGGTGGAAGTCAGAATATTTTGTTGTGAGTGATGGTTAATTACACAAAAGTCTACTAAGCGGAAGCGTAATAATAAAAAAAAATCAGGCAAGAAAATCTGAGTGTCACCAGCTCCTCTAAACTATGTGAACTTCGACACAAATATTAAACACTTGAGGCGTCGATTTTCCGCTAACCCACTGATATTTAGATATTTAATCACACAGCACTTCGAAAAAATGGTTCTTGCGTTGTCGTTTAGGGACCGTGGGAAAAGCTACATAATCTAGATCTCGTATGCAAATCTTCGACAACTTGCGACAGATTCTCAATACTACATTAACAACGTAGGACGTCCACTCTCCTTACAACAACAATGAAACTTACACCGTATCTCTAGAGAGATTTCCAATATTTGTCGCAATATACGACGCTCACGCTGAAGTCACAAAATACAACCTAACACAAAATCGCAAAGGCATTATTCCTAAGCACTTACTTTCTATTCCACTGCCACAACACACAAACGAAAGGCCACTTTTCTCTTAGTGAGTGCTACGATCCACCTCACAAAATCAAATAATGACTTCAAGTAATAATGCCTATCCTCTTCCACAAACCAACGGAAATTCTCCAACTAAATGAGACACGATACGCCAACAAACGTTTGGCTATCAAACAGCCCAACATTCAGCCACTGCGCCTGCATAAAATTAACAAACAGAAGAAACCAATCTAAGAATTCAATTATTCGTAGCCTCAGCTGCTACTACCCACAAAATTCTACGTTTCATCACAAATTTGTCTTCTGTTTTTTCCTTCACACTTCGCCTCAAATCGGAGAAACAGTTGCTGTCTACATGAAGCCGATAACATTTTCAAAGTATGTACTTAAACGACGGAAGAGCTGCTTTGAACTCTCCCGAGACTAAACCCCGTAGCGACTAACTTATTGCGACTCTCTTATTGCATCTCGCTCGTCGAGACTGACTCTTAAGACAATCTCGTGAGACTAACTCATGAGAGACTAACTATAATTGTTAAGGGACAGGCCAAGAACCATTTATGGCGAACAAACGTATCACGATAATTCTCTCTTTAACAATAGGTGTTTCTTCTTAGCAGCCGCCAGCGTGATCTTGTAGTGGCCAGCTACTCCAAAGCTGTAACCTTTACCGCACGCTGTGGCTCTGCAGTTCGCCGGGCGTAGTAAACTCGCTGACTTGACTGGAATGTGCTTTTCACGTACATCGGGCGACAAAATCTGCAACATTGTAACACACATACACAAAAACTTTAAACTCACAAATAAACTCTCGATTCGTCCAAAAAACAGTCAACTCCAATAGTATGATGAGGCGATAATAACTGGTAATGCGCTTTAAATTTGGCGCATTACAATTTGTCGCAAGTGGATGGAAGGGGACACATCTTGTAGTCAATGGGCAGACTAAGGGAGGTAAATGAAATAGTTAGACACTTCATCTACTGACAACCAGAAGGCCCATACCAGACAAAGTAACAGCAGTGGTGCGTCATCAGATTCTTTGCATTCTGTGCTCTTTGTGATCAAAGACAATTTTCAGATGTGGTCTATTTTGATTAAGACACAGGCATTATGGCAAAATAGCGTTCTATCAATATAATAATGATTCCAGCAGGTGACATATGTCACTGAGACCTGACTGGGGCCGGCCGCGGTGGCCGAGCAGTTCTAGGCGCTTCAGTCCGGATCCGCGCGACTGCTATGGTCGCAGGTTCGAATCCTGCCTCGGGCATGGATGTGTGTGATGTCCTTAGGTTAGTTAGGTTTAAGTAGTTCTAAGATCTAGGGGACTGATGACCTCCGATGTTAAGTCCCATGGTGCTCAGAGCCATTTTTGAACCTGACTGTGTCACACCCCACCAGTCAGTTGAGCATCATATAACTGCAGCATCACAATTATACCGATGTTCACTAACTGGTCGTAGTTCAGAACAGTTCAAGTAACCGTAATCTAATGGCAGTGAATCCATTAGTTTTGCCACATAACATTATCGTATCTTAATCAAACATTTGAAATCTTGTATAAGAATAGATAAGTCTGTCCTTAAGGTATAAATACTATTAATTATTCAAGATTTGATTGATGTGAGGTCAGACACACAAAAAGAGGACCGATGGTATTCGCTATGGTAGTCTAATATACACCAAGATAACTAAATGATTAAAAAAGAAGCAAATAAAGACATTTTATCTAAGGGCCTACATTTTTTTTAATTCTTAACAGGTTACAGAACTCTTCGTCCTGAAGTGTCCACAGAAATTTCCATTCTCAGATCATTATCATACTAAGGTCAAGGAAACCGGAATAATCCAAGCAGTAATAAGTAATATCAGAAACACTGGTAGATTATAATGACTAAGAAAGGATAAGTTTAGCATCAACATAAAGGTAGCTGTCATCAAGAAAAAATCCTATTGAAATTCGCACAGGTTATCATTCAGGTTTCTCAATACTTCCAGTCACTTGTTGATGTCTCCAGAATAACAATATTACGTTCATATAGTATCAGAAGTCACAAAGAACAGTCTAGCAGAACACTATCACCAATGTCAAACAAGGATCTCTTGTACAGTTTGTACATTATCCCCAAGTCACAGTCAGTCTTCATTACATATTAGCAATGGCTATCAACTCTACACATAATCTGATATACATATAAAGCAGAGAGTACAGATGCGTGTACGTCCATGGTCTCCTCCCAGACTTCTGGATCGATTACAACCAAATTGGTCAAAGAAACGGCAGTCCTCACGAATAACATCACTGTGGCGTTTATAACTTCATAGCTCTAATTGGAGCAGTGAAACACGCAAAAATGTGTTTTTCCAGCCCCTATAGTATAACCTGCCTACATGATAGGCGTAGTCTGTGGGAACAGTATCAGCCTGCCTAATCAATCTGTTTTAAAGGTCTATCTGCCTGTAAGATGCAAGAAACGGGTTTCTTGGCCCTCATATGTATACTGTCCTGCAAGACAGGTACGTAGTAATTAGTAGTGAGCAGTGGGGTAAGGGTGGCTCAGGCGCATTCTTGACATTAATTTAATATGAAAATTAATTAAATTGATCAATCCTACACCACCCTATGATGAAAAAATTGCTCTGAGCACTATGGGACTTAACTACTGAGGTCCTCAGTCCCCTAGAACTTAGAACTACTTAAACCTAACTAACCTAAGGACATCACACACATCCATGCCCGTGGCAGGATTCGAACCTGCGTCCGTAGCGGTCGCGCTGTTCCAGACTGTAGCGCCTAGAACCGCTCGGCCACCCTGGCCGGACCCCATGATGACATAATATATTTTCCCCAGCTGGCATGTGAGTTGCCGCCACCTCCTCCTGCCCATCCTCCCCCTCCCCTCCCACACCTAAATGATGGGAATTTCGAATTTTGGCTATGATTTCGAATTTTGGCGGGAATTTCGAATTTTGGGAGAAATTAAAAAATGGTGGGAATTTCAAAACTAGCCTGAATTTCTTTGTCCAAAGGCTGTACTGACGTCCCACCCCACTCCTCACCCGAGAATTGGCGGGAAATTCAAATGGCTGTGCTGTTTCTGGGACTCTAACCCCGGTCCTCCTGGGCGGAAAGCCTAAATGCAGCCCCCACACATGGAAAGTGTGCAGATGCAGGAGAGGAAGGTTAGGTTAGTGTACTTTATTTATTTTGGTTGGGAAACTGAAGTAAAGATCGGTCCTAATTAAATAATTAATCATAAAGATCGGTCCTAATTACACATCTATATGCATAGCGCTACACAAGGAGCGCCTAAAATCGCAACAGAGCTCAGAAATTGACGATATCATAGAACTGATGTTATCCTGCTGGAAAAAGTTTCACAGTACCATTCGAAACTAGTGGCAGTCACACTCATATACTTAAGAATCGAGGGTTATTATACTTTCAACTACCTAGTTTCAACTACTTTTCAAAGTCATCGTCCCTCCTAAGCCCCCACCCCCTGCATCTAAAAGGTACACACATAAATCATTGTAAATAGGAGACTTTCTTAAGACGTTTGAATGGTCAGAGAACACAAAATCAAATATTTTTGTACAAAGACTTTTATTAGTTTTTACATATATATTTACAAACAGATAACAACTCTTTTGTTATTTTTGCTTGGTGTAGTTTTAATAACACCCAGCTTAATTTTTAACCTGTAACTTAAGTCTACATCTGAATCATATGTTTCATTTTCCAACCAGTAATTTGACAGGTACAAAGAACGTATGTTCTCGAATTGTAATACATATCTAGCTTTCTTTCCTGTAAATTATCTCCTTTATGGCTATAACGATTAGTTCTGTTCCTTCTAGCAGTTCTTCTAGCCCAGAGCACTCTGTGATTTTAATCTTGCCTCTTAATTCTTGCATAACGCAACGGTTATATAACATTCCACGTCTTCCTGGGTACACCGTCATCTCTTCTGCTGCATATTCTTGTGAAATTTCCATATAGAATTTTAAGTTTAGAACTTTTGCAGCTAATTACCATTAAATATTATTATCCGTTAATTTTAAGCTCTGCAAACCGTTGTTCTATTGCTACGTGCACAGTATCTAGACCACCGCATTTAGATACGACGTAACCATCATTTTTAAGCAAGTACAGGTGAAAATGTAGCTTTATAAAAAGATGTTTTCTGTGGCGTTTATTGCAGAAAATGTTCTCAACGCTGCCATTTTCGGCCAGTACCCCAACATGTGGCCACTTACCACCGCTATTTACAGTAAATGCTGATATCATATATTCTCCACTGACATGCAGACTTTTCTATGCTCTCTGTTTCAAATAATATATTTGTCTTGCCTGTACGTCTACAACGGCTTCATTTACAGTAGTAGTTTTTACTTCTCGTTTGTGGCAATTGTTTTCGTCATGTTCTCCCGCTTTCACTTTTTTGGCTTCGACCTCTTCGATTTCCAGTTGTCTTTTCCGCACACTTCATACATTAACTGCACTTAAAGGAGTGATTTCTTTAATGGGGAATGGTTTAAGCCTGTTTGATACATTGGTTCGTTTTCTTATGACTTGTGGTATAACATTAGTTGAAGGAGCCAGTCCCAATTCGGCGATATCAATATTCGACGGTAATACGGAGAACAATGTCCTGGGTTGAGAGAAATATGTTTCCCCTGCTTTGATATAACACTTCTATGCAATAGTTATATTGTCTTTGTTAGAGTCAGTGGTGAAAACCTCCCTGCAGTTTACAGGTAAGTAATTAAAACTGTATGCAGACGGAGCGTAACGTATAAGCTTTTTTTGGTCTTGAGAATCCAGCAGACTTACTTGCACACCAATCAATTTTCGGGTGTTCTTATCACCCCAGTAGACAAATTGCAGAAGGTTGTTAAACACCACACAGCAGCTGTTCTGTAAGTTATTAGTTATCTGACACCACGTGGATGTGGTACAGAGTACAGCGGAGCTCACTGTAAATACTGTTTGTTAGAGTTTAAGACACTTAAGAAGACTTGCACTGTGTCGAACACACGATCCGTTCTGAGTTGTATATTGTAGCCTCCAGCCTGGTAACGCAATGCTCCTTAGCCAAAGAAAATGTAAAAGTTTCTCGTAGTCGCGTGTCTGGACTCTTTATAAAATCCATAAGATTGTTACCGATAACTTTTTTTACTCCAGGACTCTTGATTTGACATGTAAATTCGTTTTTTCTCTCTACAACGGGAGCTCATCCACTTTAAACAGTCTATTCCAGCTGCCTTCGTTGTCCACAATCACGATGTATAGCCACGATGGTCACGAGCAGACTCTAGTATTTACTATGCCATTGGAGCGAACATCTTCCGAATATCAACTTGGGAAATTTCTTGCTGTGCCTGGAAAACTTGCTAAGTCACTTCACGAAGAATGCTGGTGGCAGTTTCATATGAAAGAATATGTCTTTCCATCGCATCTCAGGTCCTCTCTGTGGGTGACGAGCGCGTGGTCCGGGCAGGCCAGTCAAGAATCATTATATTCCTCAAGGCATAAACTACAGAGATGTGAATTGTATAGTCCTGCGTTTTTTTACTGCAGTGAACCATATAGTATCCTAATATTGCAGGACAAAGCAACAGGATTTGACATTCTTGTCACATGCCGGAGAGCATTCAGCATGCCTTCAACAATTACCAAATCAGTCTTGTTGTCGTATCCAACAGTTGCAAGCACCATGATACCAGGAGGTGGGAAGTAATGTATCTCGCGAACAGATGCTTCCTGCGACTTTCACGAGGTCTTCTTCGGACACTTAACTCACAAACAGAAGCGAGACACCTCGCTGAAAACGACAATGAGACTCAATGTTGCAGGTGACCCTGGCTCCAGGCCATCAGAATCAAAGTTATATAACACGTTTCTTGTAGTGGCCATTTTCGCAGCAGCTGCATATAAATTACAGTTTTTTTCCAAAGAAAATGCCTTTTGCATGCTGCATGTGCATGTGCAGCATGCAAAAGACATTTTCTTTGAAAAAAAAAAACTGCAATTTATCAAAGTTATATGTCGTGTGGTGTCAGCGATATATGACGCATGGCAACTCGTAATCTCAACACAGCCTCCAGCAAACTGTTCCCGATAGTTGGTGGTGGCATTCTGCCTGTAGCGTCTGTCCAGGTTTCAGCTGCTGCCATCCTTTTGCCTGTCATATCCATTCGAGTAATCCTACGACTTTCTTGTGGAAGGACCCGTGTCTATCCTTGTTGCCACACTGTTGTGTTGAGTCAATGTTAGGACACAGTTTGTTCATTCATTGCACTACGGCATGGTCCCATGTAATTGAGGCCAATGATTCTTAAAGGCGTAAAGATGGCGATACGTTGTACGTGCACGTCCTCTGGCCACACGGCGTAGCGTTTTCCACCTGAAAATATTCTGTTATGTTAGACACAGCCAGTAACTACCGTCTTCCACACCTTTCCTCATACGCAGGAGTGACATTTTTCTTTTCCGGATATAAGTTCCCGTAATGATTAAATTTTAATCAACGTACCCAACAGGCATATAAATCATATGAATGCTTGGTGTCTGTTCTTTCGACGTGTCAAAAAGAACTGGCACTACAAGGAACCCGCAGCTGTGACACATTATATATAATTCGAAGGTGGAGAGGAGAAGAAAGGAAATGAACCAGTGATGTCAGCTGCATTCGGACGTTAACCAGAATCAGCGGCGACGAGTGAATACATGTGCCACAGCGGGATTCGAACCCAGGATTTCCCGCTTACTAGGAAGATGCGTTAACCTACTGTGCCATCCGGACACTGTACTCATCTCAAAATGGTTCAAATGGCTCTGAGCACTGTGGGACTTAAATCCTGAGGTCATAAGTCCCCTAGAACTTAGAACTACTTAAACTTAACTAACATAAGGACATCACACACATCCATGCCCGAGGCAGGATTCGAACCTGCGACCATAGTGGTCGCGCGGTTCCAGACGTACTCATCTCACCTCGGTGGACTATTTCGGCACACCTCTCAGCCGACCCACGTTCCCCCCTATCCCCACCTATCAGCTGTCCCTGGCACAGTAGGTGCCCTCCACCTTCAGTTTACTTGTAATGTAACACAGTTGCGGATTCCGTGTGGTGTCTGTTGTTTGAGTCGTATCCAAAAGAACAGACACCACGCATTCATATAACTGATTCGCCTAGATGGGCAACATATCCAACTTCTTGACTGCGGAGGCACAAATATATCCAACCACCACCAGGAATCTCAGAATAGCAGCCCTGGAGGAAATGGATAGCAGATAGGTGGTGTTAGGTGGCAATGTGATTCGATCGAGGGGTGGGCCGAGATAGACCGTTCAGTTGCGATAAACATCAAAACGTGGTATGGGTCTGCCCTCCGTGCACATACGTTAAGCTGTACTCTGCACAGTGTCACCACACTGTCAACATTATGGTGCTCTTGTAACCCTCATTTGGCTGAGTTCTTGGGGATGCAGCGAAGATCTGCTTACCGATGTCGGAGAGAATGAAGCCAATCGTGTGCTATCCAGCGAGGGATCTACGAACACGTCGCCTGGCCCTGACGGCTAGAGTTTTATCGGGCATTTCGTCCCTTAGTGGCGCCGTTGTAAACGGGAATTTGTCAGGACCTTATATTACCTCTCGTGCTGATCCCAGACAGTTTCTCGATGGTCTTATCATTCCCATCCACTAGCCTCAGGCTACATCACGTATTTGCGATTACTGCTCCTTGACGTTACTCAACAGCTACACGAAGATCTTCATCCAGTTGTTGGCTGAACGGCTTAAATGGACTGCCCAGTACATAGTTCCCACGATGAAATTTCTCTGGTAGGTGCCAACAACATCCGCACTGCCCTCTGTTGCTATCAGGCCATGACTGCTCTTGCTCACACTCGTCGTGTGCCTGGATTTTTGGTAGCTCATGAATTCAGTCTGGCGCTGATTGAGTCATTGGAGAGTACATGGAAGGGGTGCCCTGCACTATGAGGTACCGTGGTACTACGGTCGACGTTGTAATGCGTCTTCTTCGTGGAGATGTGTCCCATGCACTCTACAATAGTCATCTCACTCCTCCCATCTTGGTCCGTCATTCAGTGTGTCAAGGCTGCCCGCTCTCTGCAAGGTTGTATGCTTCGCCATGGAACTGTTGCTCTGCGACATCCATCAACACCTGTCTGGGATGTTTCTTGGTGGCCATGTATTCAGCTTGTTCTGGCGTAACGACAAGAGCCGGCACGAAGGCCAGGAACGGAGCCGCAGAGAAGGCTGTGAGACGACGCCAGCCTATAGTACGCTGATGACAAGAGAGGTCTCTATCCAAAGAGAATATATGCGTCGCTCCTGCCAACGTCAGCCGAACAGTGGAAGACGCACTCTGGTAGACCGGCACTAGAAGCACTGGAAGAGAGGCACTACAAGAGCCGTGATTACTTGCATAGACATTGTATACAGCGATGGACATTGGTTATTTGCATATCGCCATCTGGTTGCGCACGTCATTGTAAATCAAAGTATTGTCAAATCAATTACTGTTATAAACTCTATTAACACGATTTGTTTGTATGTTGTCTAGCTATCCGAAAAACAGCTTCCTAGGCACCCTATAAGACACGAGTGGGTAGGATGCTACACAGCTGCACTGCTTATGCACACGATCGCGTCATCGGTCATCTTAGTGGTACTGAGGTCAGGGAGTGACTGGTACACCTATGGCAGAGCTCCTGGTAGCTGCCTAAACAAATCGAGCGCCACAGCTATAGGTGCTTGGATTCTTTCGAACAGCACTGCTTCTTTGTGTGCAGCTGTTACTATCCGATGCTTAGGACTTGATTTCGCAAGTGATCAGCAGCGTACGATAGTCCTCTACTGCCGCTACTTAATGTCCCAACTATGAGCTGGGCTCCTAGATCACCATACATGAGCCCTCAATCTTGTGTAATGGGCACAATATGTAAATGTCTGTTTGGCGTCACGTATCCCCCACGTGGTACAGACACTTCCTATTCTGCTGTCCAAGGCCCGCCTCATGCTAGGGACACTGATTCATATGTTTGCGAATGCTTGGTGTTCAAGACAAGGTACGAGACCCTTACCCTCCCATCGTGCAAGGGCAGTTTAAGCCTGTACCATGCCCCTGACAGAACGATGGCCCTTGTCGTCAGCTCTCAAATGATGCTGTGCCACCGTTGTCCTCCGTGCCTTATCAGCCCGTTGCTGGAGTCCCTTGCACCACTCTCTGTCTCAGTCCCTATACACATTTCGGACGTCACGCCTTCATTATTTTACTTTCGCCATTCTTGCGTCAATCTGAGCTATGTCCGTACTTAACCTCATTGAAGGCCATCTATGGCTACCTTCAGTAACACAGGTCGCCAAATGTGGTTCAGGGAGCGCATCCCTACGTCGACTGGCGTGCCATCTGGCGATTTGTGTGTGCTCCTTATCTTGTTAGTGATGTCCAGTCTGCGTGATACCTTACAGTAATTGGGAAGCAGGAATGTCAGTCACTCCTTTATGGGGTTCACTTTGCAGACACCCCGTTGTGTGTTCCCTTTGATGTTCTGGACACTAAACGCCTTTGGTGTTCTGGACATTCACGAGCATCGCCTGGTTTGCTGATCGGCGATATGTGTCTTGACTCTTGGTGCGGCAAATGCTGGCCTTCTTTACCCGTACAACTTGTCATCAAATATCTCCTAACCTGCTTCTCTTTCAGGACCCAACATACTTCTCACAAACGAAGACGAACTCCGTGAACTGGATTTGTGAACACGAAGTTCGCTACTTGTTTGCCAACGACGAGAAATAAGTCCTTAATCTTAGCAATTCCTTAAAGAACGCCATTGTGCAGTTGTCCGCAATCCCAAATGCAGACAATTTTTCCTCCTTTTCCTTTGTAGTGTCTTTATTAATCTAGTCCACTTGGGGTGTTACTGCAATTAGGAGTTGATCCATACATTTTTTACTCCTGTTGTTGTTGTTGTTGTTGTTGTGGTCTTCAGTCCTGAGACTGGTTTGATGCAGCTCTCCATGCTACTCTATCCTGCGCAAGCTTCTTCATCTCCCAGTAACTACTGCAACCTACATCCTTCTGAATGTGCTTAGTGTATTCATCTCTTGGTCTCCCTCTACGATTTTTACCCTCCACGCTGCCCTCCAATACTAAATTGGTGATCCCTTGATGTCTCAGAACATGTCCTACCAACCGACTCCTTCTTCTAGTCAAGTTGTGCCACAAATTTCTCTTCTCCCCAATCCTATTCAATACCTCCTGATTAGTTATGTGATCTACCCATCTAATCTTCAGCATTCTTCTGTAGCACCACATTTCAAAATCTTCTATTCTCTTCTTGTCCAAATTATTTATCGTCCATGTTTCACTTCCATACATGGCTACACTCCTACGACCGCTTATTCTCTGGTCATCGGAATGCTCTTCTCAATGGCTTCTGACGAATTTCCGCTCCGATCTCCTCGTGACGTCAGTTTCCGGCTGTTCGCGGTGGTATTAATAATAATTAAGAAAAAAGAAAAGATAAATAAATAAATCACTGATGGTTTTTTTACCTCCATGTTCCTTACACTTTCTTTGGTTCCTTGGGGGAGGTAGCGAGACATAGTGGCCAGTCCTCGGGCAGAGATCTTTGCCAGCTTTGTCCCATCCCTCTCTTCGGGAGCCAGGAAGGTTCGTTTGGGGAAAAGAAAAAGTGAGCACATGACCCACTTTCGAATCCAGGTGCGGCGCAAATTTTCAGCTTTCTCCATTGATTTAAATCAATGCCCACCCGCAGCCATTGTCTGTAATTCCTTTCTACGCATATTACTTACCTCAAAACCAGTAGTTTTTTCTGAGCACCGTCTTACGACAGAACTAGTTCGGAATGCATACGATCGGCCACTGGCGACTATGGCGTGCAGTTGAGATATCGTATGTAACAATTGCGAAACATCGTAGCTGTTCGTATAAGTCTGCTATCTTAAACATTGTTCATTTTTTATTGAAACGACTGCTTTTTTTCTGTCGTACTATTGCTGCAAGGAAGTGCTTATGACCAGTAGGCTTCTCCTAATATTCGTAGTGGAAAAAGTGGCTCTTGTTAATGAATAGTTATTAAATAAAGTCACTTGCTTTGCGCCACAATGGATGTGGTATCCCTACGTATCGGGCGCTGGCAAAATTGTCTTTCTCACAGCTAGCCACAGCACCTAACCCGTCGGTCTACTGCCAACGCCAAGCGGTATAGCGGCTTTTTCACGCATTGGGGGAACTGAAACCGTATTCCATATGCGTTCTGCAGTACTGCCTGAGCTCATTGAATGCTACTGATACCTGCAGTCGCGATATAAAATATAGGCCTGAAAACTAAGGAAATAAAATGTGGTTTGAAATTGTGGTATACCGTACAAGTGTTACTTGCACCTAACTGAGGGCTACTCATACCGTACTCCTTTGCACCAAGTCACATTGCCGACTGGCTGATCACCTCGGTTATCGCCCAGAGATCGCGTACGTGCTTCGGACTTTGGCCAACCTGCGGCAGATATCAGAGCGAGGCATCTGGTTGTCGGCGGAACGTCGAGTGGCTGCGGGAAGAATGGCGCGCCCACCACGCGAGCGAGGCCCACCCGCCCCCCGACCCCCGGGGCGTCGTTTCCGCCATTGTTCGACATTCCCGCGCCAAACAATGGACTGCCTGTCTGCCGGACGCGGAAGGATCGCTGCTTGGGCGGCCCGGACCGAGTGGCTGGCAGAGGAGTTGGGGGAAACTTCCCACCCGCCTGCACGCACCCGTCTCTACTTTCACTCCATATCAGGACATCGCGTGTTACACGGTCCACACTCAGCTCCCGTTGTCTTGCAGACATTAGCGTAGCAGAACCTCTGCTCACATTTCGTCTGTTATTGTACTGAAACATTTTTGGAAGGTGACTATCAACAGATGTCAAGTATTGTATAAAATACATGTTTGACCATAATCAGCTGTTTTTATTTTGAACCCAAATATCAACCAGTTTCAGTCATGGACCATCAGTTTTCAGTATACGGCACAAGTCTTTTAGAAGCAAACATACTAAGTGTAAATACAAATGATAAGTGTACACTTAGTATTATTAGGTTTGCTTCTAAAAGTCCTGTGGCATGTACTGATATTCATGACATGCCCTATACATTATCTAAGTAATGACAAATGTAATGCGGTGACTTAAGCCAGTGAAGATGGTCCATGACTGAAACCGTTTGATATTTGAGTTTAAAAGAAATGGCTCTGAGCACTATGCCACTTAACTTCTGAGGTCATCAATCGCCTACAACTTAGAACTTATTAAACCTAACTAACCTAAGGACATCACACACATCCATGCCCGAGGCAGGATTCGAACCTGCGACCGTAGCGGTCGCTCGGCTCCAGACTGTAGCGCCTAGAACCGCACGGCCACTCCGGCCGGCTGAGTTTAAAAGAAAGGTATGCATTTTATACATTATTGTACCGCCTTTGCTATGATTTACTTGACTTAGTTCCTGTCGTTCCCTCTGGAACATAGGGCCGTGACGACATTCCTCCACCTTGTACGATTACTAGCAAGTCTCTTCACTCCAGGTTATCCCGTCCTCTGCAGCTTCTCTCTCGATCGCCCTTCTCCAGATCTGTTTGGGACGACCACGTTTTCTAACCCCTTGAGGGTTCCAGTCCAACGCCACCCTTTCAACAGCTCCATCTGGTTTCCTCATTGTATGAGAACCACTTGCATGAATATCAAGAGCTTTGATGGAAACCCAGTTCTAAGCAAAGAAGGGAAAGCAGAAAGGTGGAAGGAGTATATAGAGGGTCTATACAAGGGCGATTACTTTACGACAGTATTATGGAAATGGACGAGGATGTAAATGAAGATGTAATGGGGGATATGACACTGCGTGAAGAGTTTGACAGAGCACTGAAAGACCTGAGTCGAAAAAATGCCCCGGAGTAGACAACATTCAATTATAACTACTGACAGCCTTGGCAGAGCCAGTCCTGACAAAACTCTACCATCTGGTGAGCAAGATGCATGAGACACGCGAGCCGGCCGGAGTGGCCGTGCGGTTCTTGGCGCTACAGTCTGGAACCGTGCGACCGCTACGGTCGCAGGTTCGAATCCTGCCTCGGACATGGATGTGTGTGATGTCCTTAGGTTGGTTAGGTTTAATTAGTTCTAAGTTCTAGGCGACTGATGACCTCAGAAGTTAAGTCGCATAGTGCTCAGAGCCATTTGAGACATCTACATCTACATCTACATTGATACTCCGCAAGCCACCCAACGGTGTGTGGCGGAGGGCACTTTACGTGCCACTGTCATTACCTCCCTTTCCTGTTCCAGTCGCGTATGGTTCGCGGGAAGAACGACTGTCTGAAAGCCTCCGTGCGCGCTCTAATCTCTCTAATTTTACATTCGTGATCTCCTCGGGAGGTATAAGTAGGGGGAAGCAATATATTCGATACCTCATCCAGAAACGCACCCTCTCGAAACCTGGACAGCAAGCTACACCGCGATGCAGAGCGCCTCTCTTGCAGAGTCTGCCACTTGAGTTTATTAAACATCTCCGTAACGCTATCACGGTTACCAAATAACCCGGTGACGAAACGCGCCGCTCTTCTTTGGATCTTTTCTATCTCCTCCGTCAACCCGACCTGGTACGGATCCCACACTGATGAGCAATACTCAAGTATAGGTCGAACGAGTGTTTTGTAAGCCACCTCCTTTGTTGATGGACTACATTTTCTAAGCACTCTCCCAATGAATCTCAACCTGGTACCCGCCTTACCAACAATTAATTTTATATGATCATTCCACTTCAAATCGTTCCGTACGCATACTCCCAGATATTTTACAGAAGTAACTGCTACCAGTGTTTGTTCCGCTATCATATAATCATACAATAAAGGATCCTTCTTTCTATATATTCGCAATACATTACATTTGTCTATGTTAAGGGTCAGTTGCCACTCCCTGCACCAAGTGCCTATCCGCTGCAGATCTTCCTGTATTTCGCTACAATTTTCTAATGCAGCAACTTCTCTGTATACTACAGCATCATCCGCGAAAAGCCGCATGGAACTTCCGACACTATCTACTAAGTCATTTATATATATTGTGAAAAGCAATGGTCCCATAACACTCCCCTGTGGCACGCCAGAGGTTACTTTAACGTCTGTAGACGTCTCTCCATTGATAACAACATGCTGTGTTCTGTTTGCTAAAAACTCTTCAATCCAGCCACACAGCTGGTCTGATATTCCGTAGGCTCTTACTTTGTTTATCAGGCGACAGTGCGGAACTGTATCGAACGCCTTCCGGAAGTCAAGAAAAATAGCATCTACCTGGGAGCCTGTATCTAATATTTTCTGGGTCTCATGAACAAATAAGGCGAGTTGGGTCTCACACGATCGCTGTTTCCGGAATCCATGTTGATTCCTACATAGTAGATTCTGGGTTTCCAGAAATGACATGATACGCGAGCAAAAAACATGTTCTAAAATTCTACAAGAGATCGACGTAAGAGATATAGGTCTATAGTTTTGCGCATCTGCTCGACGACCCTTCTTGAAGACTGGGACTATCTGTGCTCTTTTCCAATCATTTGGAACCCTCCGTTCCTCTAGAGACTTGCGGTACACCGCTGTTAGAAGGGGGGCAAGTTCTTTCGCGTACTCTGTGGAGAATCGAATTGGTATCCCGTCAGGTCCAGTGGACTTTCCTCTATTGAGTGATTCCAGTTGCTTTTCTATTCCTTGGACACTTATTTCGATGTCAGCCATTTTTTCGTTTGTGCGAGGATTTAGAGAAGGAACTGCAGTGCGGTCTTCCTCTGTGAAACAGCTTTGGAAAAAGGTGTTTAGTATTTCAGCTTTACGCGTGTCATCCTCTGTTTCAATGCCATCATCATCCCGTAGTGTCTGGATATGCTGTTTCGAGCCACTTACTGATTTAACGTAAGACCAGAACTTCCTAGGATTTTCTGTCAAGTCGGTACATAGAATTTTACTTTCGAATTCAATGAACGCTTCACGCATAGCCCTCCTTACGCTAACTTTGACATCGTTTAGCTTCTGTTTGTCTGAAATTCCCTCAGACTTCAAGAAGAATATAATAATTCCAATCCCAAAGGAAGCAGGTGTTGACAGATGTGAAAATTACCGAACTATCAGTTTAATAAGTCACAGCTGCAAAATACTAACGCGAATTCTTTACAAACGAATGGAGAAACTGATAGAAGCCGACCTCGGGGAAGATCAGTTTGGATTCCGTAGAAATGTTGGAACACGTGAGGCAATACTGACCCTACGACTTATCTTAGAAGAAAGATTAAGGAAAGGAAAACCTAAGTTTCTAGCATTTGTAGACTTCGAGAAAGCTTTTTACAATGTTGATTGGAATACTCTCTTTCAAATTCTGAAGGTTGCAGGGGTAAAATACAGGGAGCAAAAGGCTATTTACAATTCGTACAGAAACCAGATGGCAGTTATGAGTCGAGGGGTATGAAAGGGAAGCAGTGGTTGCGAAGGAGTGAGACAGGGTTATAGCCTATCCCTGATGTTATTCAATCTGTATATTGAGCAAGCAATAAAGGAAACAAAAGAAAAGTCCGGAGTAGGTATTAAAATCCGTGGAGAAGAAATAAAAACTTTGAGGTTCGCCGATGACATTGTAATTCTGTCAGAGACAGCAAAGGACTTGGAAGAGCAATTGAACGGAATGGACCGTGTCTTGAAAGGAGTGTATAAGATGAACATCAACAAAAGTAAAACGATGATAATGGAATGTACTCGAATTAAGTCGGGTGATGCTGAGGGAATTAGATTAGGAAATGAGACACTTAAAGTAGTAAAGAAGTTTTGCTATTTGGGGAGCAAAATAACTGATGATGGTCGAAGTAGAGAGGATATAAAATGTAAACTGGCAATGGCTAGGAAAGCGTTTCTGAAGAAGAAAAATTTGTTAACATCGAGTATAGATTTAAATGTCAGGAAGTCGTTTCTGAAAGTATTTGTATGAAGTGTAGCCATGTATGGAAGTGAAACGTCGACGATAAATAGTTTAGACAAGAAGAGAATAAAAGCTTTCGAAATGTGGTGCTACAGAAGGATGCTGAAGATTAGATCGGTAGATCACATAACTAATGAGGAGGTATTGAATAGAATTTTGGAGAAGAGGAGCTTGTGGCACAACTTGACTAGAAGAAGGGATCGGTTGGTAGGACATGTTCAGAGACATCGAGGGATCACCAATTTAGTATTGGAGGGCAGTGTGGAGGGTAAAAGTCGTAGAGGGAGACTAAGAGATGAATACACTAAGCAGATTCAGAAGGATGTAGGCTGCAGTAGGCACTGGGAGATGAAGAAGCTTGCACAGGATAGAGTAGGATGGAGAGCTGCATCAAACCAGTCTCAGGACTGAAGACCACCACCACAACAACAACAACAACAACAACAACAACATGACCAATCTAGTTCCATTTTCTTTCCTTGATTTGTATATTGATTGGTTGCTGATTTGTCTCCCTCCAAATATCTACATTTGTAATTGTATCTGGCCATCTCACATTTAAAATACGCCAGATACAGCAGTTGATAAAAACTTGGAGCTGGGTTTTAATATGGTTAGTCACCTTCCAAGTTTCGCAACCATACAACAGAACAGCCTGCACATGCTATTGAAAAGCTGGAGTTCGTTCTTCTTTGAGATGTTCGTATTTCTCCAAAAAAGGTATAGTTGTACAAACGCACCACTTGCTTTGCGGTTGCGACTACGGACGTCCTCCTCAGCGCCTCCTGTAGTCGTGACTATACTTTCGAGACAGAGGAAAGATTGGACCTGTTCTACGTCCTCTCTATTAATGGTCAGCCTAGTCGTGACGGTCGAATTTATCCGCATTTCTTTGGTTTGCGAACATTTATCTTGAGGCCTGCAACTTCTGCCTCTCTCTGTAACGTGGCCAGCTTTTCTTCAGTGTCTCGATATCGTTGTGCCATTAAGCAGATGTCGTCTGCGAAAACTAGATATTCGACTCTATCCCGCATCCCCTATTGCATACCTCTCTTCCGTCCCCCTACCACTCTCTTCATCACATCGTCCAACACCAAAAGAAATTGTGCTGGGGAAGGAACACACCCTTGTCGTACTCTCGAATTAACTTGAAAAGGCTCTGTCAGTTCGCCATTATTCATAGTCTTCATACATTTCCTTGATGATGTTGATAATCTTCGTTGGAATGCCATATTTTGCAAGTGTATCCTACGTGACTCTTCGATTGACAGAGTCGAATGCCTCTTCAGAGTGAATGAAGGTAAGGTAGAGGGTGTGCTGCCACTCCGCACTTTGTTGCGGAATAATTCTGAGAGTACCGATAATGTCCAAACAGCTTCAATGTTTTCTAAAACCCGCCTGCTCTCTCCTCAATTGTGCTTCCGCAGAATCCTTAATGCGGTTTAAAATGATCCTCAAAAGTACCTTACTCGATACTGACAATAGGGTAATGCGCCGCCAGTTGTCGCAGTTAGTAACGTCCGCTTTTTTGGGTATTTTCACGATAATACATCGATTCCTATCTGTTGGCAGTTTCTCCTCTCTCTCCATATCTTCTCTGAGAGGATGTACAATAACTCGACAGTGGTGTCCAAGTATGTTTTCAGCATCTCAGATGTTATCTTATCTGGTCCTGGTGCCTTCCCATTCCTGATCAGCTTCAGCACTATCAGAATTTCTGCTTTCGTGGGTGCATTTACACCAATGCTAGGACTAGGATCATTGTATTCCCTTTTGTTCTTGTTCTTCTACCTCACCGCCAAGGTCTCTATTTAGAACTTCGTTAAAGTGTTCATCTGTAGTTAGTATCTCCCCTTTCTTATTCCTTACTGGTCGGTTCCTCTGGAAACTTTTCTTTGAGAGCATCTTAATGATATCATATACTACTTTCACACACCCTCTCCGCGCTGCCTTTTCTGCTCTATCAGCCTGTGCATCTATGCATCTTCTGTGGTCTCTTGTCACACTCCTTTTCGCTTCCTTGTCTTCTGCTCTATAATCAGCTTGTGCCTGTGCTTTTTGCTGCCTGGTCCTGCTCTGGTTTACTCTTCCCTTGGCCTCCTTTCTATAGGTGATCTTCCTCCAGGTATATTTGGACATCCAATCTCTCCGCAGGCGATTTTTAAAGCGAAGTTGTCTCTCACTCACTTGCACAAAAGTATTCTTAACTTCAGTCCACATTTCCTCCGTGTTCTTATCTTCAGTTATCTCCAATTCCAGCGCCTGGAATCTATCCCGGAGTTCCAGCTGCGACCCCTCAGTTATTTGTGGATCTTTCAGTTTACCTACGTTAAATCTTCTGTTCCTTAGCTAGAATTTCCTTCTGGAAGCCACAATCTTCAGTCGGAAACTGGCAGTAAAAAGATGGTGGTCGGTACTTGCGTCTGCTCCTCTTCTATTCCGCACATCTTCAAGGCTCCTCCTGAACTTCCTGGATACTGCGATGTGGTCAATTTGATTTTCTCTGATGTGACCTGGGGATACCCATGTTACCTTATCATATGTCCGACGAGCAAACAAGGTCCCTCATATTACAAGGTTATGGTTTGCGCGGAAGTCACTAAATCTTTCCCAATTATCATTCATTTCACCCAAGCCATGTACCACATTATCTGTTCCAACCCATCATTGTTATCTCCCACCTTGGCATTCACGTCTCTCATAACAATGAGGATATATTTCTTGCTCACTTTCCTTGCAGTCTCTCGTAGCAGGTAATAGAGCTCCTACTTCTTCTCAATCTATGATTTCTCTGTGAGGGCATAGCATTGGATGAGCGTCACATTTCGGAACTTCGACATAAATCTGGCAGTCACGATCCTACTGGACACAGGCTTCCATTCTAGAAGGCTCTTCTTACCTGCCTTGGTCAACAATAGCCCAACTCCATCTCTGTGTTCCCCTTCCTCTTCACCTGGGTATAAAAAGATAATTTCATCCGAAGTCTGCATTTTACCAAACTCACGCCACCTCACATCACTCAGTCCCAGGATATCAAGCTTATAGTTATTCATTTCTCTGGCCACTTGTTTCAGCTTGCTACTCTCCCTCAAGGTTCGTGTATTCCAAAAGCTAATTTTAGTTTTACTCTTCATGCCGAGGGTCGTCCAGTTTTGTTTTCTCGTCTCGGTTTCAGTAATCAGGTTATTTAAGAAGGACGGGTGATTGGCCCACCGCATCAGGTTGCCTTGGTGGGGCTGCCACCTTATCGCCCAGGCACTGGCAATTTACCAGATGTTCAGCTATGGGCTTGGCATTTCCTCTGCACCCTTATACGTGGTTTAATCGCCAGCATCGGTTAAGTAGGGGAAATGGCAAGAAAAAGGAAAAGGAACGGTTAGGGATAGGAAAAGGATGGGAGAGAGGTTTTCGATAAGTCGTTGTGGGACACACTTTGCACACGTTGCTTGGATCCTCCCCTTCGGCCTGTCCGGCATGCGTGACCCTGCTGGTAGCTATGCTACCGCCGGCATAACCCTTCGGCTCCAGAGAACGCAAACCTCCTCGCCCGCACGGACAGTGCTACGTTAAGGCGGTGTCCCTTGAGAAAGGCCTTTGCAATAGAGTTACAACAGATTTCACAGTTGTAGGATCTAAACTCCCCTGTCCTTCCGCATAATTAAAATTTTGATCATACAATGTAAGCTTTTACGGCTGGTACTGACATTGTGAGGGGACCACTTGTACACGGAGCCCGATTTTGTAACATATTTCACGAAAAATGACATGAAATGGTTATCACATGTAGAAGAGATTGTATTTTTGACACCACTGACCGAAAGATGTTACCTGTGTGGCAGAATGGATTGTAAGTAGGGGCGCACAGAGCGCAGTAGCAGCTCTCGTTATACTGTGTTAAAGGTAGAATGTACGCTGAGAGAATTAAGCTATTGGCCTACCGTCACAGCATAATACAGTTTTGTAGGGTAATGAAATTTTGTATATTTAGTTTTAAATATGCAGCAACGCAATGTCGATCTTGCTAATTTTACAGTACTGACCCTTGAATGTAGGAACCAAGTATTTGCCATCAGATTTAATGTGTAGGTTCATTTGGTATACCCGATTTGTAATATTTTGTTTATTTTGTTAACTTGATACAAGGAAGTTAAATTTTGGAATCTATTCTGTCAAACAATGTAGGACCTTTTGTCTTGTAACTATCCAAGTATTGTTAACTACGTCAGTAAGTGAGAATTGTAGAACAGTTGAGAAGTTCACTGATTATGAAGTTAATTTAAAATGTTTCATATCATATTTTGTGAAGGAGAAACTTTATTTTGAATACAATTTTTGAACTAAAGAATTCGGTCTTAGCATATCCTCTCATCAGTACGTCATCCTCTTAAAATCGTATTTATTTAAATCCAATGAATTTTTTGAAAAGAAATTATTTATTAATCAGAATAAAAATTTTTTGATATACCAGAATCAAAAAAGTATTAATGTTTCTAACAGTTTTAATGCGGGCAGCATAGCATAGCGCTGAGGCAATATCCAAATTATCACTGAACACTTGCAAGTTTATTCATTTATCAACTAATATACTGACTTTATCTGTATGGAGCTATTTTACGGCCGGCATTGCACTTCTATTAGCCAAAACTGAATATTTTGTATGCCTAATGTGGAGAGAACGGAATACCGAGATTACATCCGTTGCGACTCAAAAGCTAAGGAAAATGTATTTCACTGTTTATTTGCATAGGGAATTTTATCAGTTTATTGCACAGGGCCATAGAACTCGGTGCTCACGAGACTGAGTAAATTTCAGAGGCATTTCAATATAGGCATTACATGCTCATTTTCGAGATTAAGTTGATTAATTTTTCTTTGGATTACAGTAAAACTGATTAAGCACACCATTTGCTCAACACCACATCACACAGCAAATTAGGATAACACAAAGTTAAAATTTTTTAAAGAACGTTACAACATCGCTTAAAACTTCCGAGATATGTAAAAACTTTATGTGTAAAACTTTATCCTAACAGCAAAAGATATACGACATCCTTAGGCTACACCGGGTGTATATAAAATTCCTTGCAGTTGTGCACTGGTTTATATTGGTACGACAAGAAGAAGTGTTAACACCCATCCCGTTGAACACGAGAGGAATTGCCGCCTAGGACATACGGATAAATCGGCCGTAGCGGAACATCTTTACGAAGAGGATGATCATGAAATAAAAGTAACCGAGACGACTCTCATATTGAAAACATCGCATTATCATGAGCGTATGTACATAGAGGCTATTGAGATTTATAAAAACCATAATAATTTGAATAGAAAAGATAAAGGTGTTAAATTAGACAAAATTTGGACGCCAACGTTGCAAAGTGAGAATGAAGATCGATTATTTTCAACCGAGAATGTTGGCAATAGCAGCGACCATCTCGTAGTCGAATTCACATGATATAGTGATGTGCCCTCTACGCTGCCTATATAATCGGCGCTTCGTAGAGTTCTGATTGGAGTTTGCCATTTTACCTCTGAAGCTGTTTCCTGCAGTAAGCAGCAAATGCTCTGGCTTTCATTGTAATTTCATACATGTAGATTAGTGTACATCGAATAATAATTGCGTTTTTGTTAAGTCTTAATAATCAACTACGTTTGAAAAATAGTTAATTTAGATAGGTTATTAACAGGTTTGCCAACGTCCTAGCCGCAGTTGTAACACCGGTTCCCGTCAGATCAGC